>NC_091951.1:212959381-213081209 GCF_031021105.1 Erythrolamprus reginae | reverse complement strand
CTTGTTCTTGATGCAAAATAATATTTTTATTGATTTTTAAGAATAAAGCATACAACATATAACTGTGTGCCCAGTGTTCTTAGTGCCCGCCACCAAACAACATTCATACCCCTCCACCAAAATGGGGGCATATTATATACCATTTTAACTCAAGAGTAATATATCTATTTACATATTATAAAGTGATTCTGATTTATTCTTTATGGCTTGGTCTCGAAATCTACTGACCATATATCCTCTTATCTTGTCAGATCGTCCCATCAGGTTCCACAGATGAGTTTCATTGGCCAAATTCATCCTCTTATCCAAAATCTCAAATTGAATATGATCCACCCTATACCAATACCAATTTTATATTGTCCATTTTGTCACATCCTTCCAGCCTAAAACTATTACCACCTGTGCGCTTTCTATCACTGCTTCTTTTATTTCTCTAAATTCTCTCACCTCATTCTTTTTAATACCGCCCTTTCCTTTGTAACTGTCCATCGTATGTTTAACATCCTATTAGTGTCCTCCAGACTTCAATTATTATGTTTAGAAAATTTACAGCTACAGATACGATTTCTACGGATAATATTCTACGGAGTCTACAGAGAGGGGCGGCATACAAATCTAATTAATAATAATAATAATATTAACAATAATAATAATAATAATATTCTATGGAGTCTATGGAGAGGGGTGGCATACACATCTAATAAATAATAATAATAATGAATATAATAATATAATAATAATAAATATAATAATAATACTAACAATAATAATAATAATAATAATAATATTCTACGGAGAAGGGCGGCATACAAATCTTAATAATAATAATAAATATAACAACAAAAACAACAACAACAACAACAATAATAATAATAATGTGTTCCAAACAGATGAGGTGTATTCGAGGATGGATCTAGCAAAGGTTTTGTAAGATTTGTAGTGTGAGATTGCCGGAGAAGAATCTACCTAGGATTAGATTAACATTTCCTTAATAGATTAATTAATAAGATTAGATTAATATTTCCTTCTATAGGTTTTCACACGTTACATATCATCCAATTTTTAAGCAGATCTACAGTCTCTCTGGAATCAGCGGCAGCTCCAAATTTCACCCTTGTGGACTTCAACTCCCAGAATCCTCCAGTAAGCTACGGGTGTAAAACAGCATCTGGGCGGGGAGACGGCCTCCCACGCTTCCTCCGCCAGCCAATCCACGGCCCGAGAGAGAGCGAGAGCGCCATTAGGAAAGGGGGAGGGGGCATGGCTTCCTCAAACTAGCCAATCCCGGGCTCCATTCATTCCATCCTGGTCGTAAGTCGAGAAGCATCTTTATAGCCCACAGACTGGCATGACCAATCCGGTTTTGTGACATTATCGTAACGGCACCAGCGAGTGGCTACCAGTTCTTGTGAACCAGTCCGAAAGTTTATGAAAAGGAACTGCCCAGAAGCCGATGACACTCAAGCAGGGAGAATTCCCATTGGTGCTGTCCCTCGTTCTGGCCCCCCACCTCTAACGGCAGAGATAATAGGACAGGGGACGGAAGGCACTCAAGTGCACTTTGTACTCGCGGTTTGGGGATGACACTAGGGAGTCCGGTAATGAGTTTCACGCTTCGACAACTCGGTTACTTTAGTCATATTTTTTACAGTCAAGCTTGGAGCTGTTAATATTAAGTTTAGATCTGTTGTGTGCTCTTGTGTTGTTGTGGTTGAAGCTGAAGTAGTCCTTCTATTCTCAAACCCTTCTATTCTCTAATTGATATACTGTATTCTATTCCTAAATTTTCACTTCTATCCTTTCTCTAATATATTGTACTCGAGGATAACCTCTATAACCTTCATTGTGTATGAAACAAAATAAATAAATAAAATAAAATAAATAAAAAATAAATCTCCTGTGGGCAATGGGAGGCAATGGGCATCACTTTTTGGGGGGGCTCATTCCAGGCAATGCCACCCCGCATTTGACTGAAAGAGAAGCAAGAGGCAACAGGGCCTTGAACAAACTTTCCAGCAGACGTGGTTGGTCAATTCAGAGTAACTGAATTTAAACATGCCTGGGATAAACATACATTCGTCCTAAGATAAAATACAGGAAATAGTGATCTCGTTTGCTCTGTTGTGTTGACATAATAATAATAATGATAATAATGATAATAATGATAATAATAATAATAATAATAATAATAATAATAATAATAATAATAATAATCCTGAGAAAACTGAGGGACTCGAGGAGGGTGAGCAGCCCCCGGGGTCTCCTGGGGAAGCCTTGCCTTGGGTCTCTCCTCTTGTCTGCTTCTTCCTCTGTGGTAATGAAGGCCTCAAACAGACAAGACAGAGAGACAGTACAGGTGGTCCTCGACTTATGACGTTTCATTTGGTGACCATTCTGTGAGAATTCTGGGAGTTGTAGTCCGCAGGTTTTCAAGTTGACAAGGTTGAAGACCTCTAGTCTGGGGCATTTTGTAAATAATAATAATAATAATATTTATTTTTTAATTTATTTTTATTTATTAGATTTATTAGATCACTTTCCTATTAAAAACACTTCCCTCCTGTGTTGTAATCATAGGTTCAAGTTTGTTCCAAGCATCTACTTCTCTTTCAGTCAAATAATATTTTCTCATATTGCCCTTTGATCTTTCCCCCAACTAACTTTAGATTGTGCCCCCTTGTTCTTGGGTTCCTATTATTATTATTATTATTATTATTATTATTATTATTATCATCATCATTATTATTATTATCATTATCATCATTTATTTTTATTGGATTTTTTTAAGTGGACCAGTTTGACTTCACAGAGTCTTGGAGTTCTATTGTGTTGTTGAAGGGTTCCCTTTGTTTTGTTTTTTGATGTTGGGGTCGCGAGGGAAGCGTTTATCTCAGCCGGTTGGAGGTGGGAGGGGGGGCCAGAAGAACGAGGGACAGCACGAATGGGAATTCTCCCTGCTTGAGCGTCATCGGCTTCTGGGCTTCACCTGAAGGAGAGAGAGAAGCGGGGAGGGGGGGAGGGGAGGGGGGGATCTTGGCTTCTTCTCTGGGCGGAACTCCTCGGAGCGCTGGCCTCCGGAGCGCCCCCCTGGAGGCCAGCCGCAGATGAGGCGGTTAGACGGCCAAGCGGGGGCTCCGATGCACGTAAGAGGGGGTCGCGGATCCTCATGGGTCTGGGACTCCCAGCATCCTGTCTGGCTGGCTTCCTCCGCTCTCGGGTTGACCCCTAGGGAAGCGCGTGGCTGCAAGGAACCCTAGAGGTCTTCTAGTCCTGGGGGTAGGCCTCGTTGGCTCTTCTATGACTTATGGACTTCAACTCCCAGAATCCCTGATCCAGTCATGCCAGCTCAGGAATTCTGGGAGTTGAAGTCCACTTGTCAGAGAAGCGCCGACTTGGCCTACCCCTGGCCTATTTTATTTTTTTTATTATTTATTTATTTAGTCCAATACACAATAATGCACAATGAAGGTTGTAGAGGATATAGTAGAGAAGAAGTACGAGATATAGGAGAGACTATAAGACAGGGGGGACCGAAGGCACTCTAGTGCGCTTATGTAAACTGACCTCTTAGGAATCTGGAGAGGTCAACCAGGGATAGTCTAAGGGTAAAATGTTGGGGGTTAGGGGATGATACTACAGAGTCCGGTAATGAGTTCCATGCTTCGACAACCCGATTACTAAAGTCATATTTTTTACAGTCAAGTTTGGAGCAGTTAATATTAAGCTTGAACCCGTTGTGTGCTCTTGTGTTGTTGTGGTTGAAGCTGAAGTAGTCTTTGACAGGCAGGACATTGCAGCATATGATATTGTGGGCAATACTTAGATCATGTTTAAAGCATCATAGTTCTAAGCTTTCAAGACCCAGGATTGAAAGTCTAGTTTCATAGGGTATTCTGTTTTGAGTGGAGGAATGAAGGGGCTCTTCTTGTGAAGCATCTTTGAACATTTTTAAGGATGTTAATGTCTGAGATGCGATATGGGTTCCAAACAGATGAGCTGTATTCGAGGATGGGTCTGGTGAAAATTCTGTAAGCTCTGGTAAGTAGTATATAGCAGAGAGGTCCCCCCAACCGCCGGTCCGCGGGACCGGGACCGGGCCGTTGGGGTTTTCCAGCCGGTCCGCGGCGCTGCTGCCCTCCCGGCAGAGGACATTATGCAGGACAGGGTGGGGCGTCGGGCAGGGGCGGGGAGAATCAGGAGGCTCCTTTGGCGGCTGGGGGGCTGCCTGGCTTTGAGTTTTTGGCTGGGGGGGGGACTTAGGAAGGTCCTACTTCTCCCCCCCCCCCAGCCAAAAACTCAAAGCCTATCTGCTGGATACGGGCGATGAGTGGGACGAACGGCGCCGAAGCCGGTGGCTGTGGCAGCTGCTGCAAGAGGCTTCCGCGCCGCTCTGTCCCACTCATCGCCCGTATCCAGCAGATAGGCTTTGAGTTTTTGGCTGGGGGGGGACTTAGGAAGGTCCTACTTCTCCCCCCCCCAGCCAAAAACTCAAAGCCTATCTGCTGGATACGGGTGATGAGCGGGACGAGCGGCGCCGAAGCCGGTGGCTGTGGCAGCTGCTGCAAGAGGCTTCCGCGCCGCTCTGTCCCACTCATCGCCCGTATCCAGCAGATAGGCTTTGAATTTTTGGCTGGGGGGGGGAGAAAGTAGGACCTTCCTAACTCCCCCCCCAGCCAAAATCACAAAGCCAGGCAGCCCCCAGCCGCGAGGTGCCCCCTCCCCTTCCCTTTCACACGCAGCTTCGGGCCCCCTGAGCGGTGTGCAGAGTGCCCCCAGCGCCGCCCCAGCCGAGAGACCCCTGCCCTCCTTTTTCCCGACCGGACGGAGCCCGCCGGGGGGGGTCCCACGCGGGGCGCCCCCCTCCCCCTCCCATGGAGCCCTGCCCTGTTTGGTGCCCGCTGGCCGGGGCAACGGCCTCCCTCCCTCCCTGCCTCGTGTTTGCACAGCTCCGCCGGGCAAAGTTCGGACGCCTTCTGGGCGCACGCACACATCCACACCTCCACCCCCCCGGGAGGAATTCGCCCCCTGCCCAGAATTGGCCAGCCCAGCAACGCTGCCCTGCTCCCTTCGGAGGTGCGGAGAGGGCGGGGAGAGAATTTAACCCGAAAGTGGCCGGGGTTGCGCAGAAATTCCCCCAACCTTCGCTGGTTTCGGGCAAGGAAGAGGGGGCCGTGTTTACCTGGCTGATTCGGGGATGAGAGACCACCAGGAGCTCTGCAAGGCTGCGTGACTTGGATTGGCAAGTCCGAAAAAGACCCCCGGGATGGGTGAGTGGAGGGAGAGGGAGAAAGAGAGAGGGAGAGAGAGGGAGAAAGAGAGAGAAAGAGATAGCAAGAGAGGGAGAGAGAGAAAGAGAGAGGGAGAGAGGGGGGAGAGAGAGAGAAAGAGAGGAGAGGGGGAGAAAGAGAGGGAGAGAGGGGGGAGAAAGAGAGAGAAAGAGATAGCAAGAGCGGGAGGAAAGAGAAAGAGAGAGAGGGGGGGGGAGAGAGAGAGAAAGAGAGGGAGAGGGAGAAGGAGAGAGGGAGAGGGGGGAGAAAGAGAGAGAAAGAGATAGCAAGAGAGGGAGAGAGAGAGAAAGAGAGAGGGGGAGAGAGGGGGGGGAGAGAAAGAGATAGCAAGAGAGGGAGAGAGAGAAAGAGAGAGGGAGAGGGGGGGAGAGATAGCAAGAGAGGAGGGAGAGAGGGAAAGAGGGGGGAGAGAGGGGGGAGAGAAGAGAGAGAGGGAGAGAGAGAGAGGAGATAAAGGAAGAGGAGAGATAGAAAGGAAGAGAGAGAAAGAAAGAAGGATAGAAAGAGAGTGAGAGATGCTCAGTGAGCCTTTCTTTGAAGTTGCCTTTCTTTCTTTCTTTCTCTTTTTCTTTTGCTCTCTTGCTCTCTTGCTGTTTCATTTTTTTTTTCTCTCTCTTGCTTCTTTCTTTCTCTTGCTTTCTCTCCTTCCTTCCCTCCTTCCATTTCTTTCATTCCCCCTCTCTATTTTTATTTCTCTTTCATTCTCTTTCTTTCTTTCTTGCTCTTTTTCTTTCTCTCTTTTACCTTCCCTTCCTCTATTTCTTCTTTTCTTTCTCCTTCCTACCTTCTTCCCTCCCTCCCTCCCTTCAGTCTTTCCTCTCTTACTCTCCCCTTTCATAAGTTTCCTTGCTTCCTTCCTCTGTTCCTGTCCCTTCCCCCTTTCTTTCTTTCTTTCTTTCTTTCCTTCCTTTCCTCCCTCCATTTCTTGATTTCCTTTTCCTTCCTCCCTTCTTTCCTCCCTCATTCCCTTCTTTCACTCCTTCTTCTCTTACTCTCCCCTTTCACCCCTCCCCAAAGAAGGTAAAATTTCATACATAATTGGTATGTCGCAAAATAAAGTAGTTTTTAAAATGGCGGGGAGGGGGCCCCCCAAACACTTAGGCTGTATGGGGCCCCAAAATTCCTGATGGCGGCCCTGGCTCCACCCCTCCATAACCCCACCCCCATATGACCAAAGCCCCCCCCCCCCCACCGGGCCATGGAAAACTGGTCTAGCTTAAAGCCGGATCCTGGTGCAAAAAAGGTTGGGGACCTCTGGTATATAGCATATAGGCAAACTGGCTGATAATTCTGGGATTTGCAGCCCCAACACATCTTGAAATGCTAAGCATGGGGTGGTTAATCATGATGTAAAAGCTCATACTTTTTATTTTTATTTTTTATTTTATTCTTTGTCCAATATACAATACATATGGAAGAGAGTAGGCATTAAGTAATATATATAAAGATAGAAGGAAAAAGAGGATATATATGATATAAGAAATAAGGAGAGAATATATATGATATATGTATGTATATATATGTAGATAGATAGATCTATGTAGATAGATAGATAGATAGATAGATAGATAGATAGATAGATAGATAAGGTAAGGGAAGACAATTGGACAGGGGACAATAGGCACATCAGTGCACTTATATACGCCTAGTCCAACCCCACTCCATCCCAGGGCAGGAGGACCTTTATGCCTTCGCAAATGCCCGTCCAGTCTTTTCTTGGGGACCTCCAGCCTCATGAGGGTGCCAATTCCTCTGGTGTTTTATTTTTATTATTTTATATTTTTCTTTATATATATTACCTCATGTATTATGTATTGTGTATTGGACAAAATAAAAATAAATAAATAAAAATATTTAATGTTTTATTCTAAATTTTCAGTTACATTAAAAAGAAAACCTTTCAATAGTCGTATACAGATCATTGTCCATTTCAGAGTCTGCGGGGTGGCATACAAATCTAATTATTTATTATTATTATTATTATTATTATTATTATTATTATTATTATTATTATTTAATATTATTATTATTATTATTATTATTACATCACGCAGTCCTAGGTGCTTGAGAAGCGCCCGACTGGTGATGGAATACGAAATCCAGCATAGTGATCTCGTTTGCTGTGTTGTTTTATTATTATTATTATTATTATTATTATTATTATTATTATTATTCGAATCCTAGCAACCGGTTAGGTCCCACAGAGTTGGCCTTCTCCGGGGGTCCCGTCGACTAAACAATGTCTGGCGGGACCCAGGGGAACAGCCTTCTCTGTGGCAGCCCCCGACCCTCTGGAACCAGCTCCCCTCGGAGATTAGAACTGCCCCCACCCTCCTCGCCTTCCGTAAACTCCTTAAAAAACACCTCTGCATGGGGGAATTGAGACATCTCCCCCGGGCCTATATAGTTTATGCATGGTATGTTTGTGTGTATGTTTGGTTTTTTAATAAGGGCCTTTTAATTATTTTAAATATTAGATTTGCTGTACGGAGAGGGGGCGGCATACAAATCTAATAAATAAAAATAAATTAAGGGGCTTAGAAGTGTTGCCTTTGTCGTGGTCAGATCATTTCCTACTGCGGCTTAACTTCCTGGCTCCAATCCTTTCCCGCAGGGAGGCGGAACCAATTAGGAGGTTCTGCCCCAGACGCCTGATGGATCCAGAAGGCTTCCAGATGGCGCTTGGGATTATTCCAGATACACTTGTCCACAGTTCTGCAGAGTCTCTTGCTGAGGCCTGGAACAAGGCGGCAGGGGAGGCTCTTGACCGGATAGCGCCGTTGCAACCTCTCCGCGGCACTAGACCCCGTAGAGCTCTCCATGGTTCAACGAGGAGCTCCGGGTGTTGAAGCGCCAGAAGAGACGTCTGGAGAAGCGATGGAGGAAGAGTAAGTCCGAATCCGATCGAACACTTGTAAGAGCTCATATTAAGACTTACAAAGTGGCGCTCAAGGCGGCAAGATGCACGTATCATGCCGCCTTGATTGCATCAGCGGAATCCCGCCCGGCCACTCTGTTTAGGGTAACCCGCTCCCTTCTTAATCAGAGGGGAGTTGGGGAGCCCTTGCAGAGTAGTGCCGAGGATTTTAAACACGTTTTTCGCTGATAAAATCGTCCGGATCCGAGCGGACCTCGACTCCAATTGTGAAACAGAGTCGACTGACAATGAGTCAGTCGAGGTGACTGGGGCTAAACGTCTTTGTCCATCTGTCTGGGAGGAGTTTGACTTGGTGACACCTGATGAAGTGGACAAGGCCATTGGAGCTGTGAGTTCCGCCACCTGTTTACTGGATCTGTGTCCCTCTTGGCTGGTTTCAGCCAGTCGAGGGGTGACACGGAGCTGGGTCCAGGAGATTGTCAACGCCTCCTTGGGGAGGGGGTCCTTTCTGCCCCTTTATAAGGAGGCGGTTGTGCGCCCCCTCCTCAAGAAGCCTTCCCTGGACCCAGCCGTGCTTAATAACTACCGTCCAGTCTCCAACCTTCCCTTCATGGGGAAGGTTGTCGAGAAGGTGGTGGCACTTCAACTCCAGCGGTCCTTGGATGAAGCCGATTATCTAGGTCCTCAGCAGTCTGGATTCAGGCCCGGCTACAGCACGGAAACTGCTTTGGTCGCGTTGATGGATGATCTCTGGCGGGCCCGGGACAGGGGCTTGTCCTCTGTCCTGGTGCTCCTTGACCTCTCAGCGACTTTCGATACCATCGACCATGGTATCTTTCTGCGCCGGCTGGAGGGGTTGGGAGTGGGAGGCACTGTTCTTCAGTGGTTCTCCTCCTACCTCTCCGGTCGGTCGCAGTCGGTGTTAGTGGGGGGTCAGAGGTCGACCCCGAGGTTTCTCCCTTGTGGGGTGCCTCAGGGGTTGGTCCTCTCCCCCCTACTATTTAATATCTACATGAAACTGCTGGGTGAGATCATCCAAGGGCATGGGGTGAGGTATCATCAATATGCCGATGATACCCAGTTGTACATCTCCACCCCATGTCCAGTCAACGAAGCAGTGGAAGTGATGTGCCGGTGCCTGGAGGCTGTTGGGGCCTGGATGGGTGTCAACAAACTCAAACTCAACCCAGACAAGACGGAGTGGCTGTGGGTTTTGCCTCCCAAGGACAATTCTATCTGTCCGTCCATTACCCTGGGGGGGGGGAATTATTGACCCCCTCAGAGAGGGTCCGCAGCTTGGGCGTCCTCCTCGATCCACAGCTCACATTAGAAAAACACCTTTCAGCTGTGGCGAGGGGGGCGTTTGCCCAGGTTCGCCTGGTGCGCCAGTTGCGGCCCTATTTGGACCGGGAGTCATTGCTCACAGTCACTCCTGCCCTCATCACCTCGAGGCTCGACTACTGTAACGCTCTCTACATGGGGCTACCTTTGAAAAGTGTTCGGAAACTTCAGATCGTGCAGAATGCAGCTGCGAGAGCAATTATGGGCTTCTCCAAGTATGCCCATATCACTCCAACACTCTGCAGTCTGCATTGGCTGCCGATCAGTTTCCGGTCACAATTCAAAGTGTTGGTTATGACCTATAAAGCCCTTCATGGCACCGGACCAGAATATCTTCGGGACCGCCTCCTGCCGCACGAATCCCAGCGACCGGTTAGGTCCCACAGAGTTGGCCTTCTCCGGGTCCCATTGACTAAACAATGTCGTCTGGCAGGACCCAGGGGAAGAGCCTTCTCTGTGGGGGCCCCGACCCTGCCCCCTGAGATTAGGATTGCCCCCACCCTCCCTGCCTTTCGTAAACTCCTTAAGACCCACCTTTGCCGTCAGGCATGGGGGAACTAAAACACCTCCCCCTTGCCCATGTTGTTTTGTTGATTGATTGACTGTGTGCCTGTTTTTTAATATATACTGTTTTTATGAGATTATTAATTTTAAATTGTAACTAGATGGGTGGGCATTGGATTTGGTATTATGTACTGTACTGTTTTTTATTATTGTTGTGAGCCGCCCCGAGTTTGCGGAGAGGGGCGGCATCTAAATCCAATAAACCTAAACTTAAACCTAAATTTAAAAATATTATTTAGTAATGCCCCAGACTAGAGGTCTTGTCAACTTGAAAACCTGCGGACTACAACTCCCAGAATTCTCCGCTCACAGTCACAGCCACGGGGGCAAGCCCGTGTCCCCCCTTAGCAGCCTACTGCTGCCCCCATGGTCGCCCACTCCCAGCACCAGCAATACCCCCATTGCCTGGAATGAGCCAAAAAAACCCCCATTGCTAAATCTATGCCTGACATCTCAAATTATCTCAGTACTGGTGTTTTCCACCTGATGTGTAGTTATTAGGGCTTTCCGGATATGTAAAGCTTACATGCTGTTAAATTAAGAATGATCTAACTTTAGACACCCCCAAAAAATGACAGAGAAAAAAATGGCTACCTTTAGCTGTCCTTTTCACTGCTTCTAGGGGAGACTGTGGTCTGGCCTCTTAAGTTAAACGTGAGCAATGCAGGGAAAGAGGTGGACAGCTAAAGTTTGCAAAGACCCTGCATCCTCCATTTTGTTGCCCTTGCCCCTTTCTGGAGAGGATTCTTTTGTCCTCCATAAAGAGGGAAGCAGTCAGAATAATTGAGAAATGGAGCTGGAAGACATTTAAATTTCGCACCCTTAGCAACCAGAAGATGAATGGACTTCAACTCCCCGAATTCCACAGTCAGTAATCAGGGACCTTCCTCCCCTGGGCCTTTCCATGCTTTAGCTGTCCTTTTCATTGCCTGCAGGGGGGCGTCTGTGCTCTGGCCTTTAAATCCTAACTACCCTCATCAGGCAATGAGTTGGAGAACTAAAGCTGCCAAAGACCCATGTGGTTTTTTTTTAGGCCTTTTGAACATGAATCCTTTTTGCAGGCAAAATTATCAATAAACCTTAAAAAAATTCACAAAATGGGGGGGGGAGGCACATTTATGTGCAAAATAAACCAATAAGGATTAATTTGTTCAGTTCAATTTTCATTCCATTGTGTGTAGAAATGTTCAAACTTGTTTCCAGGTGAAAAAAGCTTTCAAAAAGACCAAATATAAGTACCTAAAATGATCTACTTGCAGTCCGGGTCAAATAGACAAGGGAACATAAGATTAGGGAGTTTTTTCGAACTGAACAGCAGGGTTAAAACCCACCTCTGCATGGGGGAATTGAGACATCTCCCCCGGGCCTATATAGTTTATACATGGTATGTTTGTGTGTATGTTTGGTTGTTTAATAAGGGCCTTTATTATTATTATTATTATTATTATTATTATTATTATTATAATTGTTGTTGTTGTTGTTGTATCCTGTAATGGCTACATTGTATCTCTGTAAATAGTTTGTTCCTTGTATAAGCGCTGTCTGAGCTAGAATCAGGAAGTCGCTCCTGATTGACTCAGACGCGCGCTGCTCTTGCTTGGCGGGAACCGCAATGTATAAAAGAAGCGGTTTCTCCCAAGCAGAGCAGACGGTACTAGCTGAAAGTCACTTACCTATTCTGAGCTGAATAAAGGTACCGTTCTCACTTAACCCTGCCTCTGGGTTTACTTCACTGGCGACGACGGACGAAAGAAACTACGCGTACAACATGAACAATCTCCAAATCGGCCGGGCTCCTGAGTTCTTCGATCCCGAGAAGACTTCCTGGGACGACTACCTAGCCAACTTCGAGATCTTCCTCGAGGCAGCAGGAATACGGGACGCCGATGCCGATCGAAGACGGGCCATTTTCCTAAATTACTGCGGTCCAGAAATCCGCGCCCTCGCCCAGACTCTCACCGACCCGCTGCCGGCAAGATCCGTCACTTGGACGTCCTGCAAGCCAAGCTCGCGAGCCATTTCAGCCAACAAAACCAGCCATGGTTTTCCGGCACCAGTTCTCCAGAATGGCTCAGCGCGAAGCGGAATCAATCAACCAATTTGCAACGCGACTTCGAACGGTGCTTGCGAAATGCAAGTTTGACAACCCGGAAGCTCGCCTCACCGATGCCTTAGTCTTTGGCATGAGAAACGCCTCGGTCAGGAACAAACTCCTCACCGAAGACGAACCGACCCTACAAACAGTGATTAAGCTAGCACAAACCGCAGAGGTCGCCGACGCCGCTGCTAAAGAGCTGATGGATCACGAAAGGAAAAAAGTCATCGCCAAGATAGACTCCACGTCTTCCCGCGCCGAGGACCCAGACGACCTCAGCCCACCAGCTCGCAACGAGGATAGCTGTTTCCTGCTGCAAGACCAGCCGAGACAACACAGACTTCCTCACCCCGCCGCCCCCTGCGCCGGCTGCCGAGGAAACCATCAGCGCCAACGATGCCCATTCCGGGACGCCATATGCCGCCGCTGCAACCGACGCGGCCACATCGCCGAAGCCTGCAGAGCATCTGCACCGGAGGAAACCTTCTCCACCCCGCGCCATCAACGACCCCAGAACCAAACACCTCAACCGCGAGAAAACCGACCTTTTCGTTTTTCGGGTCGAAAGAACTACTCAGCCGCTAACCGCGACTACTCAAGAGGTAACACTCAATTTTCCGTGAATAACACGGCAACAAAAAATGGGGGCAAGATTGTTATTTCATTACTTCTAAACAACAAGCCATGTTCTATGGAGCTTGAGACGGGGTCTAAATACACCATTATGCCGTGGGACAAGCTTAAATTGTACATGCCTAGCCTGTCTAAATCTGAGCTATTGCAAACCTCGTTGGTAATTAGAGATTTTCAAGGGGGGATAATCTCTGTTCTGGGCAAAGTGAATGTACCTATCGTGTTTAAGAATGTTAAATGTACCCTGCCTATGATTGTTGTTACAGGGGCTAAGCACTCTCTCCTGGGGTTGGCTTGGATGGAACCTTTGGGAATTGAAATTTCTGGTATTTGCACTGTTAACTGTGATAGCATGCCTAACTTTTTACAAGAGTTCCCTGAAGTGTTTAGCCCCACCTTGGGGTCGTATAAAGGGCCCCCTATCTCGTTTTCTATTGACCCCAAGGTCCCGCCTGTCCGGCTCAAACCTCGCAGGGTACCCCTTCCGCTCCTTCCCAAACTTGACCTGCAGCTGGATAAGCTCATAAGCCAAGGCATTTTAGTTCCTGTGGAGCAGGGACCATGGGAAACACCCATAGTCACGCCTCTAAAACCAGATGGCTCCTTAAGAGTTTGCGCTGACTATAAATCCACGCTAAATAAGGCCCTCCAACATCACCCTTACCCCATTCCGGTGGTACAACAACTCCTACACTCCCTGGGGGAAGGAAAAAGGTTTGCAAAGATCGATCTCGCACAAGCTTACCAACAGTTGCCTGTCGATGAACCGACAGCAAACGTGCAAACGATTGTGACCCACAGGGGTGCCTTTAAATGTACCAGATTACAGTTTGGAGTAAGCATAGCCCCAGGGATATTCCAAAGCATAATGGAAAGATTGTTATCAGGGATTAAAGGGGCCATTCCCTATTTTGATGACATCTTAATTGCAGGGGAAAACCAAGAACAGCTCAACAAAAGGATAAGGGAAGTACTTCAGAGACTTCAGGACAAAGGGTTGAGAATTAAGCCTGATAAATGCGTCTGGGGAACCAACAGTGTAGAATTCCTAGGTTATAAAATCGATAAGGAGGGTATCCACCCCACGACTGAGAAACTGAGAGCCATTAGAGAAGCCCCAGAGCCACAAAATAAGACTCAATTGCAAGCTTTTTTAGGCCTTCTTAATTTTTACTCCGTTTTTTTTAAAACAGAAGGCAACAGCAGCAGAGCCTCTACACCGTTTGCTACAGAAAGAAACCCCTTGGACATGGGGGAGAACTGAACACAAAGCCTTTGTACAAATAAAGCAATTATTGACTTCTAAAAGTGTGGTAGTCCAGTATAGTACTTCGCTACCTATCAGGCTTACGTGCGACGCTTCCCCGTACGGCGTGGGAGGAGTCTTGGCTCACGTTTTGCCTAACAAAACAGAGGCCCCAATTGCTTTCTTTTCCAGAACGATGACCAATACTGAAAGGAACTATAGCCAACTAGATAAGGAGGCTCTAGCTCTAGTGGCAGGAGTAAAGAAGTTCCATAATTACCTTTTTGGGAGGAGTTTCGAATTGGTTACCGACCACAAGCCCTTATTAGGCCTTTTAGTCCCCAACAAGCCCACTCCTCCATTTATGTCCCCAAGATTAATCAGATGGGCCCTTTTCCTCTCAGGATACCAGTACGAGCTCATCCATAAAGGGGGTAAAACCATCAACCACGCAGATGGCCTCAGTAGGTGCCCCATGGCGGAGTTAGTGGAGGACCCTGCCCCTTCTGCTGATGTCTTAATGATAGAGCTCGAAGACAACCCACTAACTACTGCAAGGGAGGTGGCTGCACATACGCAGCAAGATCCAATCCTAAAACAGGTGGTTAACTGTGTACTTAAGGGATGGCAAAATGACTCTGTGAAACCTGAATTGTGTGACTTCAAAACCAAAAGACTGGAATTGTCATATGTAAAAGGTTGTCTTTTGTGGGGGGATAGAATGATCATTCCTAAAAGCCTAAGGGTAAAGGTACTTGAAATGTTACATGTAGGCCATCCTGGGATTGTCAGGATGAAAGGCCTAGCTAGAGGGCATTTATGGTGGCCAGGTTTGGATGCTGATATTGAAAATTGGGTAGCCAAATGTGATCCATGCCAAGAATCACGGCCTAACCCCCCCCAAAACAACTCCAGCAGAGTGGGAGCAACCTGCAGGGCCGTGGTCCAGGGTCCATATTGATTTTGCAGGGCCAGTGGGGTCACAATACTTCTTAATAGTGGTTGATGCATTTTCCAAATGGGTGGAAATCATAGCAATGAACAACATAACCACAAGTGCCACCATCAAGGTGCTGCGCAGGCTGTTTGCTACCCATGGTTGCCCTGATATCCTAGTGTCTGACAATGGGCCTCAATTAACGGCCAGGCAGTTTGAATTGTTCTTAGATAACCTAGGAGTCAGACATGCACTCATCTCACCTTACTCGCCCTGGGCTAATGGGTTGGCGGAACGTTATGTTCGTGTGGCTAAGGAAGCATTGCGCAGGTCAGGCCCTGGAGATGTACAACAGAATTTGGACCAGTTCTTGTTAACCCAGCACATTACCCCAAACTCTCACACGCACGTGAGTCCTGCTGAGTTATTAATGGGAAGGAAATTAAGGTCCCCACTGGATAGGTTACACCCAAGGTTTTGTACTAATAACCCAATATATGTAAACCCTGAAAGACAAATGTATTTGGGACAAAATGTATTTGTAAAAATTTTTGATGGAGGTGTAAACTGGATGAAGGGAATTGTTGTTAAACAAACTGCTCCAAAAACATATATGGTAAAACTGGAGGATGGTCGAATGTGGAAGCGGCACATTGACCACATTCGGAAACGCATGGAAAACCCCCTGGAGCAAACCGCTGACAAAGACTCTCCCATTCCAACAGACTATAACTCGCAACCCGAATTACTAGACATTCAAATGGACTTATCGGGTCAGGGAGAAGCCTCCAGCGACGCCGAACCATCGTCCTCCTCCGAAGCCAGCGTCGTGCCTGCCAGGCCGAATCAACAGGCCGGAGCCCAAACCAGGCCCCAGCCGCGCCGGGGGAGCAACAGCGAACCAACCTCCACCGTCGGTAGAGAGGACACAACTGAACTGCGCAGGTCGGAGCGAGCCTCACGGCGACCCAACAGATTGGACGACTTCGTCACATGGCTTTCGTGATGGATGTATCCAACTAAGGAGGGAGGGGTGTTGTATCCTGTAATGGCTACCTTGTATTTCTGTAAATAGTTTGTTCCTTGTTAAAGCGCTGTCTGAGCTAGAATCAGGAAGTCGCTCCTGATTGGCTCAGACGCGCGCTGCTCTTGCTTTGGCGGGAACCGCAATGTATAAAAGAAGCGGTTTCTCCCAAGCAGAGCAGACGGTACTAGCTGAAAGTCACTTACCTATTCTGAGCTGAATAAAGGTACCGTTCTCACTTAACCCTGCCTCTGGGTTTACTTCAATTATTAATTCCATTTGTATGCTGCCCCTCTCCGTTTAAGTGTTCCCTTTATTTTTTTGAGCAGTATGTTTATATACATGATACTAGTAAGAGAGAAACGAGTCTACGGAGAGGGGCGGAATACAAATCTAATAAATAATAATAATAATAATAATAATAATAATAATAATAATAATATCATTATTAGTTTGCCCCTTATCATCAACAGCTACATCTATTTTATTTACAGCTCCCTTTTCATAAACTTTCGGACTGGTTCACAAGAACTGGTAGAAACTCGCTGGTGCCGTTACGATAATGTCACAAAACCGGATTGGTCAGTGCCAGTCCGCGGGCTATAAAGATGCTTCTCGACTTACGACTAGGATTGATCCCAAACTTTCAGCTGTTAAGTGAGACATATCTTAAGTGAGTTTTGCCCCATTTTACTACCTTTTTTTGGCCATTGTTGTTAACTGTAGGTGATAAGTTATTAACATGGCCGTTAAATAAATTGGGCTTCAGCATTGATTTTGCTTTTCAAACTGTTGCAATAGATGATCAGATTTATTTATTTATTTATTTATTTATTTATTTATTTATTTATTTAATTGGATTTGTATGCCGCCCCTCTCCGAGGGCTCGGGGCGGCTCACAGCATATACAAAAACCAGAAGAATCATATAAATCCAATTACAGTGGTCCCTCGATCATCGCGAGGGTTCCGTTCCAGGACCCCAAGCGATGATCGATTTTTCGCGAAGTAGCGGTGCAGAAGTAAAAACACCATCTGCGCATGCGCAGATGGTGTTTTTACTTCCACCGCCGCCCGCCCTTCGCCCGCCCACCCCGTTGCTCGCGCCTGGGGTTTCCCCGCGCCCGTGCCGCCCGCCCGCCCACGCTTTTGCTGGGGCCACTTCCCAGCTGGGAAGCGGAGCTGGGATGTCCCCAAGGGCGCGCGCGTTGCTGGGGCTGCTTCCCAGCTGGGAAGCGGAGCTGGGGTTTCCCCAAGCGCGCGCGCACCGCCCGCCCACGCTGTTGCTGGGGCCGCTTCCCAGCTGGGAAGCGGAGCTGGGGTGTCCCCGCGCGTGCCGCCCGCCCGCCCACGCCATTGCTCGCGCCGCCGCTGGGGTCTTACCGGGGCAAGACGGGGAAGACCCAGGGAAGCCGCCCAGCAGCTTATCTGCCCGGTGGGAAACTCCACCATCTACGCATGCGTGGCCATAGAAAAAAAGGCACGCATGCGCAGATGGTGGAGTTTACTTCCGGGTTGAAAACTCGCGATATAGCCCTTTCGCGATGCTCGAGGACGCGAAACTCGAGGGATCACTGTAATACTACATTAAAAACAACCATTAAATTCTATTAAAAGAAAGTAAAACCTATCAAACCAATCATTCAACATTCATACTTGAAACATTCATTGATCAGGGGGAAGATCTAAAAGTCCCAAGCCTGTCGGCCAAGATGAGTTTTTAAGCTCTTTAAGCTTGCATCTGTGGTGTGCTCTTGTGTTGTTGTGGTTGAAGGTGAAGTAGTCATTGACACGGCAGGACGTTGCAGCATAGGATCTTGTGGGCAATACTTAGATCATGTCCAGTACACAATGACAGTTTTAGTGGGTATACCCATAGTAAAATACACGATGAAGGTTATAGAGGAGATACTCAAAGTAAAATATATCTAAGAAAGAAGAGAAGTTATAGGAATAAAACATATCAATAAAAGAATAGAAGACATAGAGAAATAGAAGAAAGGTATAGCAGATATAGGAGAGCAACAGGACAGGGGACAGAAGCGACTCTAGTGCACTTGTACTCGCCCCTTACTGACCTCTTAGGAATCTGGATAGGTAGATAGCTGGTAGGTAGGTAGGTAGATAATAGATAGATAGGTAGGTAGATAGGTAGATAATAGATAGGTAGATAGGTAGGTAGATAATAGATAGATAGATAGATAGATAGATAGATAGATAGATAGATAGATAGATAGATAGGTAGATAATAGATAGATAGATAGATAGATAGATAGATAGATAGATAGATAGATAGATAGTAAAATACATAATGAAGGTTAGTAAAATATATCTAAGAAAGAATACAAGAAGAGATATAGGAATAGAAGAAAGGGATAGGAGATATAGGAGAGCAATAGGACAGGGGACGGAAGGCACTCTAGTACACTTGTACTCGCGGTTTGGGGATGACACTAGGGAGTCCGGTAATGAGTTCCATGCTTTGACAACTCGGTTACTGAAGTCATATTTGAAGTCCACAAGGGTGAAATTTGGAGCTACCGCTGATCCCAGAGTGACTGTAGATCTGCTTAAAAATTGGATGATATGTAACGTGTGAAAACCAATAGAAGGAAATATTAATCTAATCTTATTAATTAATCTATTAAGGAAATGTTAATCTAATCCTAGGCAGTGTTCCCTCTAATTTTTATGGGGGGTGGGCGGAAAAGTATAGTGTCTGAGCAGCAGTCCCTTTGGGACTGGGCGGCACAGAAATAATAAATAAATAAATAAACAAACAAACAAATAAAAAACCCACCCTGTTTTGCCTCAGAGAATTTCAAAATAAAATACTGTACTTTGTGTCTATAACAGTGAGCTCATAATAGGGCAACTCTATCAATATCAAAATGCCACTTAAAATACTTGAGCTAGTTTCAAACTAGATTTTGATTTTCTTTCTCTCTTCCTTACTCCCATTCTTTTTCTTTCTCTTTTCCTTCCTCTCTTTTTTCTATCTGTTTCTCTCTCTTCCTCTCTTCCCCTCTCTCCCCTTCCCTCTCACTCTTTCCCTCTCGGCTTCTGGGCAGGTTTGGAAAACTCTGAGTTGATGATGATTTTTAAGTGAGCGATTGCTCACTGCTCAGCTTAGAGGGAACTATGATCCTAGGTAGATTCTGCTCCGGCAATCTCACACTATAAATCTTACAAAACCTTTGCTAGACCCATCCTCGAATACAGCTCATCTGTCTGGAACACATTATTATTATTATTATTGTTGTTGTTGTTGTTATATTTATTATTATTATTAAGATTTGTATGCCGCCCCTCTCCGTAGACTCCGTAGAATATTATTATTATTATTGTTAGTATTATTATTATTATATTTATTATATTTATTATTATATTTATTATATTTATTATTATTATTATTATTAATTAGATGTGTATGCCACCCCTCTCCATAGACTCCATAGAATATTATTATTATTATATTTATTATTATTATTATTAATTACATTTGTATGCCACCCCTCTCTGTAGAATATTATTATTATTATTATTATTATTATTATTATTATTAATTAGATTTATATGCTGCCCCTCTCCGTTTAAGTGTTCCCTTTATTTTTTTGAGCAGTATGTTTATACACATGATACTAGTAAGAGAGAAACGAGTCTACGGAGAGGGGCGGAATACAAATCTAATTAATAATAATAATAATAATAATAATAATAATAATAATAATAATATCATTATTAGTTTGCCCCTTATCATCAACAGCTACATCTATTTTATTTACAGCTCCCTTTTCAGAAACTTTCGGACTGGTTCACAAGAACTGGTAGCCACTCGCTGGTGCCGTTACGATAATGTCACAAAACCGGATTGGTCAGTGCCAGTCCGCGGGCTATAAAGATGCTTCTCGACTTACGACTAGGATTGATCCCAAAGTTTCAGCTGTTAAGTGAGACATTTGTTAAGTGAGTTTTGCCCCATTTTACTACCTTTTTTTGGCCATTGTTGTTAACTGTAGGTGATAAGTTATTAACATGGTCGTTAAATAAATTTGGCTTCAGCATTGATTTTGCTTTTCAAACTGTTGCAATAGATGATCAGATTTATTTATTTATTTAATTGGATTTGTATGCCGCCCCTCTCCGAGGGCTCGGGGCAGCTCACAGCATATACAAAAACCAGAACAATCATATAAATCCAATTAATACTACATTAAAAACAACCATTAAATTCTATTAAAAGAAAGTAAAACCTATCAAACCAATCATTCAACATTCATACTTGAAACATTCATTGATCAGGGGGAAGATCTAAAAGTCCCAAGCCTGTCGGCCAAGATGAGTTTTTAAGCTCTTTAAGCTTGCATCTGTGGTGTGCTCTTGTGTTGTTGTGGTTGAAGGTGAAGTAGTCGTTGACACGGCAGGACGTTGCAGCATATGATCTTGTGGGCAATACTTAGATCATGTCCAGTACACAATGACGGTTTTAGTGGGTATACCCATAGTAAAATACACGATGAAGGTTATAGAGGAGATACTCATAGTAAAATATATCTAAGAAAGAAGAGAAGTTATAGGAATAAAACATATCAATAAAAGAATAGAAGAAGACATAGAGAAATAGAAGAAAGGTATAGCAGATATAGGAGAGCAACAGGACAGGGGACGGAAGCGACTCTAGTGCACTTGTACTCGCCCCTTACAGACCTCTTAGGAATCTGGATAGGTAGATAGCTGGTAGGTAGGTAGGTAGATAATAGATAGATAGGTAGGTAGTTAGATAATAGATAGGTAGGTAGATAATAGATAGGTAGGTAGGTAGGTAGATAATAGATAGGTAGGTAGGTTGGTAGGTAGATAGATAATAGGTAGGTAGGTAGGTAGGTAGGTAGATAGAGATAGATAGATAGATAGATAGATAGATAGATAGTTAGATAGATAGATAGATAGATAGATAGATAGATAGATAGATAGATAGATAGATAGATAGATAGACAGACATATAGATATATATATAGTAAAATACATAATGAAGGTTAGTAAAATATATCTAAGAAAGAATACAAGAAGAGATATAGGAATAGAAGAAAAGATATAGGAGATATAGGAGAGACAATAGGACAGGCTACGGAAGGCACTCTAGACTTTCTTTGGACTTTTGATTATGTATGTATGGATTGATTGATTGATTTTGTCCAGTACACAATGAAGGTTTTAGTGGGTGTACCCATAGTTAAAATACATAATGGAGGTTATAGAGGAGATACTCAAAGTAAAATATATCTAAGACATAATAGAAGATAGAGGAATAGAACATATCAATGAAAGAATAGAAGAAGAGATATAGGAATAGAAGAAAGGGATAGGAGATATAGGAGAGCAATAGGACAGGTGACGGAAGGCACTCTAGTACACTTGTACTCGCGGTTTGGGGATGACACTAGGGAGTCCGGTAATGAGTTCCATGCTTTGACAACTCGGTTACTGAAGTCATATTTGAAGTCCACAAGGGTGAAATTTGGAGCTACCGCTGATCCCAGAGTGACTGTAGATCTGCTTAAAAATTGGATGATATGTAACGTGTGAAAACCAATAGAAGGAAATATTAATCTAATCTTATTAATTAATCTATTAAGGAAATGTTAATCTAATCCTAGGTAGATTCTGCTCCGGCAATCTCACACAACAAATCTTACAAAACCTTTGCTAGACCTATCCTCGAATACAGCTCATCTGTCTGGAACACATTATTATTATTATTGTTGTTGTTGTTGTTCACTATCCTATTAAAAACACTTACCTCCTGTGTTGTAATCATAGGTTCAAGTTTGTTCCAAGCATCTACTTCTCTTTCAGTCAAATAATATTTTCTCATGTTGCCTTTGATCTTTCCCCCAACTAACTTCAGATTGTGCCCCCTTGTTCTTGTGTTCACTTTCCTATTAAAAGCACTTCCCTCCTGTGTTGTAATCATAGGTTCAAGTTCGTTCCAAGCATCTACTTCTCTTTCAGTCAAATAATATTTTCTCATGTTGCCTTTGTCTCCTGGGGAAGCCTTGCCTTGCGTCTCTCCTCTTGTCTGCTTCTTCCTCTGTGGTAATGAAGGCCTCAAACAGACAAGACAGAGAGACAGTACAGGTGGTCCTCGACTTATGACGTTTCATTTGGTGGCCATTCAAACATACAAGGCCACTGAAAAAAGTGACCTATGACCATTTTTCACATGTACGGCCACTGCAGCATCCCCATGGTCACATGATCAAAATTAAGAAACTGGGCAATTGATTCCTATTTGTGACGGTCGCAGTGTCCCAGAATCACGTGATCCCCTTTTGGGATCTTCTGAGAAGCAAAGTTGATGGGAAAGCCAGATTCACTTATTTTATGCCATGATAATAAAAATAATAAAAAGGAACCTTTTGTTTTAGGATGGATTATGCAGATTTCACTGGGGACGACGACGTGTCTTTCTGCGCTTGTGTGCAGCCAGATGCTTCCAGCCCCAGAGGAAGGATCTGCGGCTCCACATGGGGCCGGGGCGGGGAGGTCACGAGGAAGCGTTTATCTCTGCCGTTAGAGGTGGGAGGGGCCAGAACGAGGGACAGCACTAATGGGAATTCTCCCTGCTTGAACGTCATCGGCTTCTGGGCAGATTCCTTTGTGGCTTCACCTGAAGGAGAGAGAGAAGCGGGGAAAGTGGGAGGGGGGGAGGGAGGGGGGATCTTGGCTTCTTCTCTGGACGGAACTCTCTCCTCCAGAGGGTGAGGGGAACTGAGGGGAAGGGCGTGTCCCTGGGCGCTCTGTATCCAGACGCTGGAGAAAGCCCGCGGAGGGGCCTTGATCGGCGTGAGGGGGCTCACTGCATCAGCCCCCCCCCCAATCCTGCAGCCTGAGAGATGAAAGCAGGTTACAGAGTCAGCCTCTTCCCCCCAATAATCCGTCTCCTCAGGATTATTGTTATTATTATTATTATTATGTCAACACAACACAGCAAATGAGATCACTATGTGCTGGATTTCGTATTTCATCACCAGTTGGGCGCTTCCCAAGCATTATTTTTTTATTATTATTATTATTATTATTATTATTATTATTATTATTATTATTATTATTATTATTATTATTATGTCAACACAACACAGCAAACAAGATCACTATTTCCTGTATTTTATCTTAGGACGGATGTATGTTTATCCCAGGTATGTTTAAATTCAGTTACTGTGGATTGACCAACCACGTCTGCTGGAAGTTTGTTCCAAGCCTCTGCTTCTCTTTCAGTCAAATAATATTTTCTCATGTTGCCTTTGATCTTTCCCCCAACTAACTTTAGATTATGCCCCCTTGTTCTTGGGTTCATATTATTATCAGCATCATCATTATCATCATTATCATTATCATAATTATTATCATTTTTTAAATTGGATTTTTTAAGTTTGGTTTATCTGGAGTTCTATTGTGTTGTTGAAGGGTTCCCATTGTTGTTGTTTTTTTGAGCAGTGTATATATATATATATATATATATATATATATATATATATATATATATATATATGTAGATTGTTCTGAGTTCGGGTTTTGCCCTGTGTAATGTTTTGCATGTCTATGCGACGTTTCGGTAAAATCACATTTACCATCATCAGGCTGGAGTTCCAATCTCTGTGTTTTTGCAAATGAATATTAGCAACTGACATTCCTTCTTAGCATGTAGTGTGGGGGTGGAGATTTGCTTTGAATGTAGCAAATAGATTGGGTGACTATGCTTCCGTGATCTGATTGGTTGGTGTAATCATGGTTATAGAAGGAATGGTATGAAGATTATGAAGTGTTTTGTTTAAGTCTGATTTCCAAATATAAAATTCTAAAATCATAATAATTAAAGGATTGACATTAGTAAAATTAGTAAAATTCTACAAAAACATAACATCAAAACCTCATTTTGCACTAACCAAAAAATATCTAATATCCTAAGGAGCCCCAAAGATAAAATCCAATTAGAATACCAAGGTATCTATGAAATCCCTTGCAAAACATGTGCAGCCACATACATTGGACAAACTAACCGAAGAGTGAGCCAGCGCATGGCAGAACATATGAATGCAGTCAAGAAACAGGAGAAGACCTCCTCCCTTGTCCAGCACATTAAAAGAACAGGGCACGAAATTGACTTTGAAAAAACTAAATTACTCCACAAAACAGAGAATTTATATAAAAGAATCTCTCTAGAAGCTATTGAAATTGAAAAAAGATCTTTTTGTTTAAATAAACGGGATGATACCTCACGTCTGCCAGAGATTTGGAAACCAGCCTTAAACAAAATAAAAACTTCATTATAATCAATATGTCAATCCTTTAATTATTATGATTTTAGAATTTTATATTTGGAAATCAGACTTAAACAAAACACTTCATAATCTTCATACCATTCCTTCTATAACCATGATTACACCAACCAATCAGATCACGGAAGCATAGTCACCCAATCTATTTGCTACATTCAAAGCAAATCTCCACCCCCACACTACATGCTAAGAAGGAATGTCAGTTGCTAATATTCATTTGCAAAAACACAGAGATTGGAACTCCAGCCTGATGATGGTAAATGTGATTTTACCGAAACGTCGCATAGACATGCAAAACATTACACAGGGCAAAACCCGAACTCAGAACAATCTACATACATATACCCGTGAAAATTTACGAAAACAAATATCTTGCCTCTACGGGGAGGACACTTTCCTACTGACTAGGACCTATGAAAAACTTGAAGTCAGAAAAGCCTCCATCTTATGTGATCTCACATTCCTACGCAACTGCAGGGACAAAAAAATAATTCCCAAATACTTCCAACTAAAATTCCACCCAAAAACCCCAACCATAGAGAGGATCCTAAAAAGAACTGAATTAGCCCTAATCAGAAATGAACTCCACAAAAAAAGATTCATACTTGATGAAATCAACAAAAGTCTACTCTCTCTTCACCTTAAAATCAGTAACCAAATACATCCTTTACTCTGGGATAAATTCAAACAAATATCAATCTGGAGGGCAGAAACAGAAACCCAATACAAAACAGACACACATAATAAGAAACTCCAAATACTAGAGGTACAGCAAAAACCCAGCCCTCCACAACAACTTATGACCAAAACAGTACATAACATATCAGACAAGATACTCACCACTACAGAAACCAATATTCTTTCAAAAGGATTTAATTTTGCAATAACTCCAAGACGAATACCAACTGAAAATATCATATGTGGAATTGAAACAACTTTGCATGGGATCAACCCAGATACTGCTAACAAAATTAGACTCCAAGTCACTAATATTCTGTGCTCTAGTAAACCTCCAAAAAGTAACATACAGCAGGAAGAAAGAGAGGCACTTATCAATCTAAAGAAAAACCAGGATATAATAATCCTTCCAGCTGATAAAGGAAACTCCACTATAGTAATGAACACAGCAGAATACAAAGAAAAAATGACAAATCTTCTAAAAAATCCGGCCTACAAACTCCTAAGCACAGATCCTACCACCTACCTAGAAAAAACCACCAAATCTAAAATCAAGGCCTCTCCCATCAGCGAAGAAATCCAGCAAAAAATCATCCCCAGAGAAAAATCTTCCATATGTCCAAAACTCTATGGCCTTCCAAAAATACACAAAGAAGGAATACCTCTCAGGCCAATAGTCAGTTCTATAGGCTCCCCTCTACAAAACCTTGCCAAATTTTTAGCCAAATACCTTCAACCATATACAGAAACTATTACCTCATATGTTCAAAATTCATCCCACTTTATACAAATAATTAAAAAACAAAACCTACAACCCGATGACCTACTTGTAAGTTTCGATGTCGTGTCCCTGTTCACACAAATACCTATTACAGAAGCCTTGACAGCTATCCAAGACAAACACAAACCCCCCAAATATATCCTAGACCTTACCAACCACTGCCTGACCAATACATACTTCATCTATAATGAACAAAGATATAAACAAATAGAGGGAGCCCCCATGGGATCACCTCTATCACCTGTCATAGCCAACCTCTATATGGAATATTTCGAAAATAATGCTTTAGAGCAAGCCAAATACAAACCCAAACTTTGGCTGAGATATGTTGATGATACCTTTGTAATTTGGCCACATGGTAAAGAAAAACTAGACAATTTCCTCACTCATCTCAACAGCCTACACCCCAAAATACAGTTTACTATGGAAACAGAAATCAATGATCAACTTCCCTTTCTAGATGTACTGGTCTATAAAAAACCCAATGGCAGCCTAGGACATACTATCTACCAAAAGAAAACCCATACCAACCGTTATCTAAATGCACACTCACACCACCACCCCGCACAAATCACCTCAGTGGCCAAAACTCTCATCACCAGAACCAAACGCTTAGCTGACCATGAGCACTTAAAAACTGAATTGAACAAACTCAAAGATGTACTAATTTCTAATGGATTCAAAGAGAAAACAATAACAAACCTAATCAATAAAGAGACACCCCCCAAAAAACAAGATCAAGAACAGGACAATGGCACCACCATCCTTCCTTACATCAAAGGCACCACGGATAAAATTAGTAAAATTCTACAAAAACATAACATCAAAACCTCATTTTGCACTAACCAAAAAATATCTAATATCCTAAGGAGCCCCAAAGATAAAATCCAATTAGAATACCAAGGTATCTATGAAATCCCTTGCAAAACATGTGCAGCCACATACATTGGACAAACTAACCGAAGAGTGAGCCAGCGCATGGCAGAACATATGAATGCAGTCAAGAAACAGGAGAAGACCTCCTCCCTTGTCCAGCACATTAAAAGAACAGGGCACGAAATTGACTTTGAAAAAACTAAATTACTCCACAAAACAGAGAATTTATATAAAAGAATCTCTCTAGAAGCTATTGAAATTGAAAAAAGATCTTTTTGTTTAAATAAACGGGATGATACCTCACGTCTGCCAGAGATTTGGAAACCAGCCTTAAACAAAATAAAAACTTCATTATAATCAATATGTCAATCCTTTAATTATTATGATTTTAGAATTTTATATTTGGAAATCAGACTTAAACAAAACACTTCATAATCTTCATACCATTCCTTCTATAACCATGATTACACCAACCAATCAGATCACGGAAGCATAGTCACCCAATCTATTTGCTACATTCAAAGCAAATCTCCACCCCCACACTACATGCTAAGAAGGAATGTCAGTTGCTAATATTCATTTGCAAAAACACAGAGATTGGAACTCCAGCCTGATGATGGTAAATGTGATTTTACCGAAACGTCGCATAGACATGCAAAACATTACACAGGGCAAAACCCGAACTCAGAACAATCTACATACATATACCCGTGAAAATTTACGAAAACATATATATATATATATATATATATATATATATATATATATATATATATATATATATATATCCAGTCCAGATAATAGCTTCTGACAAAAATGACGTTATAAATCCCCCCAAAGTTTGTTTCTTAAAAAATAGATTTATTGGATTTTTAAAGCGGTCACAATTCAGGGACGGCATACAAATCTAATTAATAATAATAATAAATATAAATACAAAAATAAATATAATAATAAATATAATAATAAAAATAATAATAATAATAATAACAATAATAGGTCAACCGTAGATAATCTAAGGGTAAAGTGTTGGGGGTTTGGGGATGACATTATGGAGTCCGGTAATGAGTTCCACACTTCAACAACTCGGTTACTGAAGTCATATTTTTATTTATATGGCTAGCGCACACATGTACAATGAAGTTGACCTAGGGCGGAGGTAGGCAAAGTTGGCTCTTCTGTGACATGTGGACTTCAACTCCCAGAATTCCTAAACTAGCATGGTGGGCCTAAGAAGTCCACAAGTCATGGAAGAGATAACTTTGCCTACCCCTGCCTTAAGGACATTCCAAATTGTAACCAGACTGAAACCATCCGGTTTCCCATCATGATAAAACCGACACGGGGCTCCTCTGCCATGAAGAAGCCCCTCATTCCCGGGCATTAAACCCCCAAAGGCTCCAAGGGCAAAGCAGACATAAAGACGAGAACATAAATAAAGACGTTACCTGAGCGGAGGGAGGGAAGCTAGCGAGGAACACGCATGCGCGCAACCCCGAGGCTGTCGGCAGTTGGCAGGAAGGGCTGGGCTATGAGCGGGTAACGATCCGGTGGATGGAATTGGCTGAAAGGCGGATGGGCGGGGCAGAGGAAGGTGAGGTTAGGTTTGAAATAGCTAAGGGAGCTTCGGTTGCATCGCTTTCCCGTGATGGAGGGGAAGTTTTGGGCTAAAGGGTCGGTAGGGGGGGGTTTATACAGATCATTGTCCTTTTCAGAGTCTGCGGGGTGGCATCCAAATCTAATTTTATTATTATTATTATTATTATTATTATTATTATTAATTACTATTATTTATTTATTATTATTATTTATTTATTTATTATTCATACCGCTGATCCCAGAGAGACTGTAGATCTGCTTAAAATTGGATGATATGTAACGTGTGAAAACCAATAGAAGGAAATATTAATCTAATCTTATTAATTAATCTATTAAGGAAATGTTAATCTAATCCTAGGTAGATTCTGCTCCGGCAATCTCACACTACAAATCTTACAAAACCTTTGCTAGACCCATCCTCGAATACAGCTCATCTGTCTGGAACACATTATTATTATTGTTGTTGTTGTTGTTATATTTATTATTATTATTAAGATTTGTATGCCGCCCCTCTCCGTAGACGCCGCAGAATATTATTATTATTGTTAATATTATTATTATTATATTTATTATATTTATTATTATATTTATTATATTTATTATTATTATTATTATTAATTAGATGTGTATGCCACCCCTCTCCATAGACTCCGTAGAATATTATTATTATTATTATATTTATTATTATTATTATTTATTACATTTGTATGCCTCCCCTCTCCGTAGAATATTATTATTATTATTATTATTATTATTATTATTATTATTATTAATTAGATTTATATGCTGCCCCTCTCCGTTTAAGTGTTCCCTTTATTTTTTTGAGCAGTATGTTTATACACATGATACTAGTAAGAGAGAAACGAGTCTACAGAGAGGGGCGGAATACAAATCTAATAAATAATAATAACAATAACAATAATAATAATAATAATATCATTATTTGTTTGCCCCTTATCATCAACAGCTACATCTATTTTATTTACAGCTCCCTTTTCATAAACTTTCGGACTGGTTCACAAGAACTGGTAGCCACTCGCTGGTGCCGTTACGATAATGTCACAAAACCGGATTGGTCAATGCCAGTCCGTGGGCTATAAAGATGGTTCTCGAATTACGACCAGGATTGATCCCAAACTTTCAGCTGTTAAGTGAGAAATTTGTTAAGTGAGTTTTGCCCCATTTTACTACCTTTTTTGGGCCATTGTTGTTAACTGTAGGTGATAAGTTATTAACATGGTCGTTAAATGAATTTGACTTCAGCATTGATTTTGCTTTTCAAACTGTTACAATAGATGATCGGATTTATTTATTTAATTAATTAATTAATTAATTAATTAATTAATTAATTAATTGGATTTGTATGCTGCCCCTCTCCGAGGGCTCGGGGCGGCTCACAGCATATACAAAAACTAGAACAATCATATAAATCCAATTAATACTACATTAAAAACAACCATTAAATTCTATTAAAAGAAAGTAAAACCTATGAAACCAATCATTCAACGCTCATACTTGAAACATTCATTGATCAGGGGGAAGATCTAAAAGTCCCAAGCCTGTCGGCCAAGATGAGTTTTTAAGCTCTTTAAGCTTGCATCTGTGGTGTGCTCTTGTGTTGTTGTGGTTGAAGGTGAAGTAGTCGTTGACACGGCAGGACGTTGCAGCATAGGATCTTGTGGGCAATACTTAGATCATGTCCAGTACACAATGAGGGTTTTAGTGGGTATACCCATAGTAAAATACATGATGAAGGTTATAGAGGAGATACTCATAGTAAAATATATCTAAGAAAGAAGAGAAGTTATAGGAATAAAACATATCAATAAAAGAATAGAAGAAGAGATAGAGGAATAGAAGAAAGGTATAGGAGATATAGGAGAGCAATAGGACAGGGGTCGGAAGGGACTGTAGTGCACTTGTTCTCGCCCCTTACTGACCTCTTTGGAATCTGGATAGGTCAACCGTAGATAATCTAAGTGTAAAGTGTTGGGGGTTTGGGGATGACATTATGGAGTCCGGTAATGAATTCCACACTTCAACAACTCGGTTACTGAAGTCATATTTTTTATACAGATCATTGTCCATTTCAGAGTCTGCGGGGTGGCATACAAATCTATTTTTTTTATTATTATTATTATTATTATTATTATTATTATTATTATTATTAATTATTATTACTTTATTATTATTATTATTATTATTACTACTACTACTACTACTTATTATTGCATCATGCAGTCCTAGGTGCTTGGGAAGCGCCTGACTGGTGATGAAATACAAAATCCAGCATAGTGATCTTGTTTGCTGTGTTGTATTTATTATTATTATTATTATTATTATTATTATTATTATTATTATTATTATTATATGAATCCCAGCGACCCATTAGGTCCCACAGAGTTGGCCTTCTTCGGGGTTCCGTCGACTAAACAATGTCTGGCGGGACCCAGGGGAAAAACCTTCTCTGTGGCGGCCCCGACCCTCTGGAACCAGCTCCCCTCGGAGATTAGAACTGCCCCCACCCTCCTCGCCTTCCGTAAACTCCTTAAAACCCACCTCTGCATGATGGAATTGAGACATCTCCCCCGAGCCTATATAGTTTATGCATGGTATGTTTGTGTGTATGTTTGGTTTTTTAATAAGGGCTTTTTATTTATTTTAAACATTAGATTTGTTGTACGGAGAGGAAGAAACAACAGAATCGGGTAGTGAATTCCAGGAATTGACCATTCTATTGCTGAAATCGTATCTGTAGCTGTAAATTTTCTAAACATAGTAATTGAAGTCTGGAGGAGTAAGGTAAATTGTTGTGTGAGGAGGAGTGGAGGGCGAAGGGCGGGCGAGCGGCGGGCGCGCAGGCAGGCAGGCGGCAGACAAGCCGTTCGCTCGCGCCGCTCGCTCGCGCCGCTTCCCAGCTGAGTCCTGAAACCAATTCGCTTCAGGACTCAGCTGGGAAGTGGCGCGAGCGAACGGCGTGGGTGGGCGAAGGGCGGGAGAGCGGCAGCGAGGAGTTTGCGTGGGCGGTGGGGAAACTCCTCGCTGTTGCCCGCCGCTCGCCCTCCCGCCAGCAAGAGGGGGAAGACCCAGGGAAGCCGCCCAGCAGCTGATCTGCCCGGCGCCATCTACGCATGCGTGGCCATAGAAAAAAGGGCGCGCATGCGCAAATGGTGGTTTGACTTCCGGGTTGAAAAATCGCCATATAGCCGTTCGCAATGATCGGGATCGCGATACCCGGGGGATCACTGTAATTATTATTTAGCATATAGCAATAGCTTTGGGTATGGTATGGTTATCCACTGACTGAGCTGCTTTGTTAGGCAGGGATAATAGCAATTGAATAAACAATCTCTCACTGCTAACCCACACTCAGTAAAAGACCTTGGAATACTAATATCGAATGACCTAAGTGCTAAAGCCCACTGCAACAATATTGCCAAAAAAGCTTCTAGAGTTGTTAACCTGATCCTACGTAGCTTCTGCTCAGGCTATCTCAGACTACTCACAAGAACCTACAAAACTTTTGCCAGATCCATCCTAGACTACTGCTCATCTGTCTGGAACCCATACCACATCTCTGACATCAACACCCTTGAAAATGTCCAAAGATATTTCCCCAGAAGAGCCCTTCACTCCTCCACTCGAAACAGAATATCCTACGAAAATAGACTAACAATCCTGGGCCTAGAAAGCCTAGAACACGATTTGAGTATTGCCACAAGATCATATGCTGCAACGTCCTACCGGTCAATGACTACTTCATCTTCAACTGCAATAACACAAGAGCACGGAACAGATTCAAACTTAATACGAACCGCTCCAAACTTGACTGTAAAAAATATGATTTCAACAATCGAGTTATCGAAGCGTGGAACTCATTACCGGACTCAATTGTGTCAACCCCTAACCCCCAACACTTCTCCCTTAGACTCTCCACGATTGACCTCTACAGGTTCCTAAGAGGCCAGTAAGGGGCGTACATAAGTGCACTGGTGTGCCTTTCGTCCCCTGTCCAATTGTCTTTCCTTTCTTTCACCTAGCATAGAATATAGGATAGGATCGGATAGAATAAAACAGAATGGAATGGAGTAGAAATTGGAAAGGTAGGTAGGTGGATGGATGGATGGAGAGGACTGGCTTGGCTTGGCTTTGCATAGGATAGGATAGGATAGAAAGAATGGAATAGCATAGCATAGCATAACATGTTGGATAGGATCGGATCTGGGGTGTGGAAAGGGCTTGAACACCCATAAAAATGCCTGCAGGATATAATATAATAGAATAAAACAGAGTGGAATAGGAATATTTAGAAAAGGTAGGTAGATGGATGGGTGGATAGGAATGGCATGGCTTAGCATAGCATAGAAAAAATAGAATGGAATAGGAATAGCATAGTATAGCATAGTATAGGTAGGTAGGTAGATAATAGGTAGGTAGGTAGATAGATGATAGATAGATAGATAGATAGATAGATAGATAGATAGATAGATAGATAGATAGATAGATAGATAGATAGATATAGCCATTTGAAATAAATACTTGGGAAGATTGAAGAAGTGAAATTAAAATCTGAAACGTAATTCAAGTTGCAGTTCTGAGTCCTTGGGCGCCATACCAATCTAATAGTATCTCCTCTATAACCTTCATTATGTATTTTACTATGTGTATACCCACTAAAACCCTTATTGTGTATTGGACAAAATGAATCAATCAATAAATAAATAGTATAAGAGGATGAGAATAGAAGAATAGTAGATACGATATATGAGATATAGTAGAGACAATAGGACAGGGGACAAAAGGCATAGAACTCCAGGTAAATCAAACTTCTGTGAAGTCAAACTGGTCCACTTAAAAAATCCAATAAAAACTATTTTTTTAAAAACAGAAACTTTGAGGGGATTTATAATGTCATTTTTGTCATATCCAATTTGTCAAGTACCTCTTTAGCAGCCACTCACACACACCAACCAACCCCCCTCCCAAGTTAGCTTCAGCTGTCCTGCATGTAGGAAGAGACTGTGGACTGGTCTTTTAAGTCAAACGTGGGGTCTGCTGCAGGCAGTGAGACGGACAGCTAAAGCTTGCAAAGACCCTGCAGATCCTCCATTTTGTTGCCCATGTCCCTTTTTGGAGAGGATTCTTTTACCCTCCATAAAGAGGGAAACAGTTAAAATAATGGGGAAATTGAGCTGGAAGATACTTCAATGATGATCCCCCCCCCCCAACTGCCCAATGTGGGGTTTACTAGAGCATGTTTCCCAATCTTAGCAACCTGAAGATGAGTGGACTTCAACTCCCAGAATTCCACAATCAGTACCCAGGGACCTTCCTCCCCTGGGCCTTTCCATGCTTTAGCTGTCCTTCTCATTGCCTGCAGGGGGCAGTGTGTGCTCTGGTCTTTAAATCATATCTGGCCTCCTCAGGCAGTCTGTTGAACAGCTAAAGCTGGCAAAGACCCATGTGGTTTCTTTAGGCCCCTTCCCGCAAGGCCTTTTGAACATGAATCCTATCTGGTCTTTTATGCCTATTTCCCTTTCATCTCCCCTGGAGAGGAAAACTCGGATTCTCTGGATCTCTGATACCAGATCCAAGGGATAACATTATATGATGATAAGGGGCAAACTAATAATGATATTATTATTATTATTATTATTATTATTATTATTATTATTATTATTATTATTTATTAGATTTCTATTCCGACCCTCTCCGTAGACTCGTTTCTCTCTTACTAGTATCATGTATATAAACATACTGCTCAAAAAAATAAAGGGAACACTTAAACGGAGAGGGGCAGCATACAAATCGAAATAATAATAATAATAATAATAATAATAATAATAATAATATTCTACGGAGAGGGGCAGCATACAAATCAAATTAATAATAATAATAATAATAATAATAATAATAATAATAATATTCTACGGAGTCTACGGAGAGGGCGGCATACAAATCTAATTAATAATAATAAATATAATTATAATAATAATAAATATAATTATAATAATAATAAATATAATTATAATAATAATAAATATAATTATAATAATAATAAATATAATTATAATAAATTTAATAAATATAATAATAATAATAATAATAATAAATATAATAAATATAATACTAATAATATTCTATGGAGTCTATGGAGAGGGGTGGCATACACATCTAATTAATAATAATAAAAATAATAAAAATAATAAATATAATAATAATAAATATAATAAATATAATAATAATAATACTAACAATAATAATAATAGTATTCTATGGAGTCTACGGAGAGGGGTGGCATACAAATCTTAATAATAATAATAAATACTGTATAAGAAAAACAACAACAAAAATAATAATAATAATAATAATAATAATAATAATAATAATAATAATGTGTTCCAGACTGATGAGCTGTATTCGAGGATGGGTCTAGCAAAGGTTTTGTAAGATTTGTAGTGTGAGATTGCCGGAGCAGAATCTACCTAGGATTAGATTAACATTTCTTTAATAGATTAATTAATAAGATTAGATTAATATTTCCTTCTATAGGTTTTCACACGTTACATATCATCCAATTTTTAAGCAGATCTACAGTCTCTCTGGGATCAGCGGTAATTCCAAATTTCACCCTTGTGGACTTCAACGTCCACCCAGATGCTCCCAGCCGCAGAGGAAGAATCCGCGGTTCTGCGTTGGGGAGGGGGAGGCGGAGGCGGTAGAGGAGAAGCGTTTATCTCTGCCGTTGGAGGTGGGAGGGGCCAGAACGAAGGGCAGCACCAATGGGAATTCTCCCTGCTTGAGCGTCACCGGCTTCTGGACAGAGTCCTCTGTGGCTTCACCCGAAGGAGGAGAGAGAGAAGCAGAGAGGGTGAGCGGGGGGAGGGATCTCGGCCTGAAGAACCAACTGGGGCTTCTTCTCTGGGCGGAAGTCTCCCCTCAAGTGGGTGAGGTGGAGGGACAGTCTCCCCGCAGACCGATGACGCTACAAAAAGGAAACTTCCCATTGGCCCTCCTCCTTTCTGGATGCTCCCAATTCCTACTTTCGAGGAAGCCCCATTGTGGGCTCAGCAGCCTTTCCACAATCCCTTCGCTTGGCGCAGAGGGGGAACCGGCGGGGAATCCCCCTGCCTGAGCCAAAGGGATCCACGGGATCTTGAGACAGGTCGTTTCCTGGGGGGGGAGACCCTCAGGAGGGGAGGGGTGAGGCAGGGCCGGGCCAGGCAAGGGAGGCCAGAAGGAGGGGCTAGATGAACACAACAACAGAGTTGGAAGGGACCTTGCAGGTCATCTAGTCCAAACCTCTGTCCAAGCAGGAGACCCTACATCTACCTCTAGCTACGATCGAACTCCCAACCTCCTGAACACACCCCAGATCCTATTCTATCCAACATGTTATGCTATGCTATGCTATTCCATTCTTTCTATCTATCCTATCCTATCCAAAGCCAAGCCAAGCCAAGCCAGTCCTCTCCTCTCTCCATCCATCCATCCATCCATCCATCCATCCATCCATCCATCCACCTACCTACCTTTCCAATTTCTACTCCATTCCATTTTATTCTATCCTATATCCTATGCTATGCTATTTCTATTCCATTCTATTCTTCTATGCCAGGCTATACCATGCCATTCCTATCCTATCCTATCTATCCTTCCTCCCTATTCCGTTCCATTCTATCCTATCTCCTATGCTGTGCTATACTATGCTATTCCTATTTCATTCTATCTTTGCTATACTATGTTAAGCCATGCCATTCCATCTATCTAGCTACCTATCTTCCTACCTTTCTTTCTTATTCCATTCCGTTCTGTTTTATTCTATCCTATCCTATGGTATAAATGTGATAAATGGAAACAGTATGAATGATAGACTTGGCCCACCTGACGCCGGAGAGGCAGGAGGGGAGGGGGCACTAATCTCTGGGGTGACAGAGGGTCAGAATATTCCGGTGTTGCTGGGGAGAGGCAGATATGGCGGGGGCCACAGAGTTAGCCGTTCCAGGGGAACGAGGGACCATTGCTTAATAACGGTCCCTTGTTCTGGCTCTGTGAGCTCAATCTTGGGTACTGGTGATGAGTGTAATTCTGGCCCTGGGCTCAGGTTGCTGCTGCTTAATGCCAGGTCGGTGGTAAATAAAGCTCTCCTCATCCGGGACTTAATCCTGGATGAGGAGGCCGACCTGGCATGTGTTACTGAAACCTGGCTGGGCCCAGAGGGAGGAGTTCCTCTCTCTGAAATTTGCCCAGCTGGGTTTCAGATATGGCATCAACCTCGACCCCAGGGAAGGGGGGGAGGAGTGGCTATTATAGCCAGGGAGTGCCTTTGCCTACGTGGACTCATTGCTCCAGAGATTGCGGGTTGTGAGTCTCTCTTGATGAAGTTGGACTTAGGGGTTCAGGTGGGCTTGTTTCTCACGTACCTGCCTCCCAGCTGCGTGTCAAAAGCCCTGCCTGTGCTGCTCGAGGAGGTAGACGGGTTGGCGGTGGAGTTCCCCAGACTTATTGTCTTGGGGGACTTCAATCTTCCGTCACTCGGCGAAGCCTCTGGACTGGCACAGGAGTTCATGGCCACCACGGCAACCATGGACCTGACTCAAGTAATACAGGGTCCGACTCACGAGGGAGGACACGCACCCGACATGGTATTCCTCTCTGAGCAATTGAGCAATGGTCTGAGACTAAGGGGCTTAGAAGTGCTGCCTTTGTCATGGTCAGACCATTTTCTACTACGGCTTGACTTCCTGGCTCCAATCCTTCCCTGCAGGGAGGCGGAACCAATCAAGATGTTCCGCCCCAGACGCCTGATGGACCCAGAGAGCTTTCAGACGGCGCTTGGGGTTATTCCAGATGCACTCATCCACAGTTTGGCGGAGTCTCTTGCGGAAGCCTGGAACAAGGCTGCAGCGGAGGCTCTTGATCGGATTGCGCCTTTGCGACCTCTCCATGGCGCTAGACCCCGTAGAGCTCCATGGTTCAACGAGGAGCTCCGGGAGTTGAAACGCCAGAAGAGACGTCTAGAGAAGCGATGGAGGAAGAGTAAGTCTGAATCTGATCGAACACTTGTAAGAGCGTTTATTAAGACTTACAAAGTGGCGCTCAAGGCGGCAAGATGCGCGTACCATGCCGCCTTGATTGCATCAGCGGAATCCCGCCCGGCCGCTCTGTTTAGGGTGACCCGCTCCCTTCTTAATCAGGGGGGAGTTGGGTAGCCCTTGCAGAGTAGTGCCGAAGATTTTAACACGTTTTTCGCTGATAAAATCGCTCAGATCCGGGCGGACCTCGACTCCAATTGGAAAACAGAGTCGGTTGACAACGAGTCAGTTGAGGTGACTGGGGCCCGTACTTGTCCACCTGTCTGGGAAGAGTTTGATCTGGTGACACCTGATGAAGTGGACAAGGCCATTGGAGCTGTGAGTTCCGCCACCTGTCTACTGGATCCGTGTCCCTCCTGGCTGGTTTCGGCCAGCAGAGAGGTGACACGGAGCTGGGTCCAGGAGATTATCAACGCTTCCTTGGGGAGGGGATCCTTTCCATCATCCTATAAAGAGGCGCTCGTGCGCCCCCTCCTCAAGAAGCCTTCCCTGGACCCAGCTGTACTTAATAACTACTGGCCAGTCTCCAACCTTCCCTTTATGGGGAAGGTTGTCGAGAAGGTGGTGGCACTCCAGCTCCAGCGATCCTTGGAAGAAGCCGATTATCTAGGTTCCCAGCAGTCGGGTTTCAGGCCCGGTTACAGCACGGAAACTGCTTTGGTCGCGTTGATGGATGATCTCTGGCGGGTCCGGGACAGGGGTTTATCCTCTGTCCTGGTGCTTCTTGACCTCTCAGCGGCTTTCGATACCATCGACCATGGTATCCTTCTGCACCGGCTGGAGGGGTTGGGGGTGGGAGGCACTGTTCTTCAGTGGTTCTCCTCCTACCTCTCCGGTCGGTCGTAGTCGGTGTTAGTGGGGGGTCAGAGGTCGACTCCGAGGTCTCTCCCTTGTGGGGTGCCTCAGGGGTCGGTCCTCTCCCCCCTGCTATTCAATATCTACATGAAACCGCTGGGTGAGATCATCCAAGGGCATGGGGTGAGATATCATCAGTACGCTGATGATACCCAGCTTTACATCTCCACCCCATGTCCAGTCAACGAAGCAGTGGAAGTGATGTGCCGGTGTCTGGAGGCTGTTGGGGCCTGGATGGATATTGGATTATCTACCGGAGGACTTCTCACATTCTGGGCACCGGTATTTCTTCCCTCCCTTCTTTCTCCGGGGCTCCCTGCATTTTCCGAAGGCCCCTCATTCCTCCAGGCACCTCTCGGGGTGTCGCCCCCGTTTCCGGCTCCCCACATCGCCCACTAGGTAGCACCAACTCCCGGGCTCCCATTGGCCAGCAGCCCCTACCAGAATTCCCTAACGGTCCAGACACCATCTTGTCTCCTGACGCAGATTCCATTACATTCTGTCCATATTTGAATACGGGCGGTCTCATTGGCGGACTGGGCTCATCACTCCTTACTGGACTGTTGGCCTGACCAATCGGCTTCTGCGCTCTCCTCACAGCGGTTTGGCTCCGCCTCCCCGGTTGTTCCAATGCTGTCCGTTTTCCCTCCTAGACATGACTCTCCCTCCTCCTGATAACTGTTCTCTTCGCATCCCCACCTCCCAGTCGCAGTTTTCTGCGGTGCGGAAAACAAGTGGGGAAAAGTCCTGAACTGGATCTTGAGAAAGGTTGTTTACTGGGGGAGGGGGGGGGCTCAGGAGGGGAGGGGTGAGGCAGGGCCGGGCCAGGCAAGGGAGGCAAGAAGGAGGGGCTAGATGTACACAACAACAGAGTTGGAAGGGACCTTGCAGGTCATCTAGTCCAAACCTCTGTCCAAGCAGGAGACCCTACATCTACCTCTAGCTACGATCGAACTCCCAACCTCCTGAACCAGGGAGGCCCAGCTAAATCCCACCACTTCTCCCTTCCCTGTATTTTCTCTTCCCTCCCTCTTTCCCTCCTTCCTCCTCTCTCTCTCTCTCCTTCTTTTTCCCTCGCCAAGTCATTTAGCCCAAGATCTTTCCAAGGTCTTTCACTCCTCGCTTTTTCTTTTCATTCCACAGACTTTTTAAAAAAATAAAAACTAATTTTAATTGAACACTTTTAAAAACATATGAATACATATATATAAAACCAACTTTCAAAAGACACCATATAACGTTACATAACACAACAAGACCTAAACAGTAAAAATTAATATTCATTTAGCAATATTGCATATCAGTATATCTCAGTACAGTATACAGTATTCAAATAAAACTCTCCTCACGGCGGTTTAGCTCCGCCTCCCTGGCTGTTCCAATGCTGTCCGTGTTTTCCCTCCTAGACATGACTCTCCCTCCCCGATAACGGTAATGAGTTCCACGCTTCAACAACTCGGTTACTGAAGTCATATTTTTATTTATATGGCTAGCGCACACATGTACGATGAAGTTGACCTAGGGCGGAGGTAGGCAAAGTTGGCTCTTCTGTGACATGTGGACTTCAACTCCCAGAATTCCTAAACTAGCATGGTGGGCCTAAGAATACTGGGAGTTGAAGTCCACAAGTCATGGAAGAGATAACTTTGCCTACCCCTGCCTTAAGGACATTCAACCATTCAGTCCAAATTGTAACCAGACTGAAACCATCCAGTTTCCCATCATGATAAAACCGACACGGGGCTCCTCTGCCATGAAGAATCCCCTCCTTCACGGGCATTAAACCCCCAAAGGCTCGAAGGGCAAAGCAGACCGAGAACATAAATAAAGACGTTACCTGAGCGGAGGGAGGGAAACTAGCGAGGAGGGAGAGGAACACGCATGCGCGCAACCCCGAGGCTGTCGGCAGTTGGCAGGAAGGGCTGGGCTTAGTGCGGGTAATGATCCGCTGGATGGGATTGGCTGAAAGGTGGATGGGCGGGGCAGAGGAAGGTGAGGTTAGGTTTGAAATAGCCAGCTAAGGGAGCTTCGATTGCATCTCTTTCCCGTGATGGAGGGGAAGTTTTGGGCTGAACGGTCGGTAGGGGGTTTTATACAGATCATTGTCCATTTCAGAGTCTGCGGGGTGGCATCCAAATCTAATTTATTATTATTATTTTTAATTACTATTATTTATTATTATTATTTATTATTCATACCGCTGATCCCAGAGAGACTGTGGATCTGCTTAAAAATTGGATGATATGTAATGTGTGAAAACCAATAGAAGGAAATATTAATCTAATCTTATTAATTAATCTATTAAGGAAATGTTAATCTAATCCTAGGTAGATTCTGCTCCGGCAATCTCAAACTATAAATCTTACAAAACCTTTGCTAGACCCATCCTCGAATACAGCTCATCTGTCTGGAACACATTATTATTATTATTGTTCTTGTTCTTGTTGTTGTTATATTTATTATTATTATTAAGATTTGTATGCCGCCCCTCTCCGTAGACTCCGTAGAATATTATTATTATTATTGTTAGTATTATTATTATTATATTTATTATATTTATTATTATTATTAATTAGATGTGTATGCCACCCCTCTCCATAGACTCCGTAGAATATTATTATTATTATAATTATATTTTTTATTATTATTATTATTTATTACATTTGTATGCCGCCCCTCTCCGTAGAATATTATTATTATTATTATTATTAATTATTATTATTAATTAGATTTGTATGCTGCCCCTCTCCGTTTAAGTGTTCCCTTTATTTTTTTGAGCAGTATGTTTATATACATCATACTAGTAAGAGAGAAACGAGTCTACGGAGAGAGTCGGAATAGAAATCTAATAAATAATAATAATAATAATATCATTATTAGTTTGCCCCTTATCATCAACAGCTACATCTATTTTATTTACAGCTCCCTTTTCAGAAACTTTACGACTGGTTCACAAGAACTGGTAGCCACTCGCTGGTGCCGTTACGATAATGTCACAAAACCGGATTGGTCAGTGCCAGTCCGTGGGCTATAAAGATGCTTCTCGACTTACGACCAGGATTGATCCCAAACTTTCAGCTGTTAAGTGAGACATTTGTTAAGTGAGTTTTGCCCCATTTTACTACCTTTTTTTGGCCATTGTTGTTAACTGTAGGTGATAAGTTATTAACATGGTCGTTAAATGAATTTGACTTCAGCATTGATTTTGCTTTTCAAACTGTTGCAATAGATAATCAGATTTATTTATTTATTTATTTATTTATTTATTTATTTATTTATTTATTTATTTATTTATTTATTTATTTATTTATTTATTTATTTATTTAATTGGATTTGTATGCCGCCCCTCTCCGAGGGCTCGGGGCGGCTCACAGCACATACAAAAACCAGAAGAATCATATAAATCCAATTAATACTACATTAAAAACAACCATTAAATTTTATTAAAAGAAAGTAAAACCTATCAAACCAATCATTCAACACTCATACTTGAAACATTCATTGATCAGGGGGAAGATCTAAAAGTCCAAAGCCTGTCGGCCAAGATTGAGTTTTTAAGCTCTTTAAGCTTGCATCTGTGGTGTGCTCTTGTGTTGTTGTGGTTGAAACTGAAGTAGTCGTTGACAGGGCAGGACGTTGCAGCATAGAATCTTGTGGGCAATACTTAGATCATGTCCAGTACACCAGCGTTTCCCAACCGGTGTGCCGCGGCACACTGGTGTGCCGCGAGACATGGCCAGGTGTGCCGCCAAGCTTCAGCTGGGCGGGGCGCTGCCGGTACTTCCGTCCTGGGGCTCCCGCTCGCAGCTGTCCCCCGCCTCCTGCTCGATGCCGCGGTTTTCGGCGCTCTCCTGCTGGGCCCCAAAGAAGGAAGGCAGGCAGAAGGAGTGCTCCATTCTTCGCACCTTTTTCCCGCCTTCTTTCTTTGGGGCCCAGCAGGAGAGCGCCGAAAACCGCGGCATCGAGCAGGAGGCGGGGGACAGCTGCGAGCGGGAGCCCCAGGACGGAAGTACCGGCAGCGCCCCGCCCAGCTGAAGCTCCTCTGGTGTCGACAGCAAGTGTCCGATGGGAGCGGGGGGGGGGGGGTGGCCGCAGCGGCCGCAGGCAGTCGGGGGAGATGGCGGCGGCGAGAGGGATCGCTCGCTCGCTCGCTCTCAGCTGACTGCAAGTGGGAGCCCTGACGGTGGCGGTTGGACGTGCTGCTGTACGTCGTGCATGCTGGCGCTGCGTGCCTGGCATATATGGTGTCCAGCACCACGTCCAGCTGCCGCCGTCAGGGCTCCCGCTTGCAGTCAGCTGAGAGAGAGAGAGAAAGAGAGACATATAAGAGGCAGAGAGAGAGAGAAAGAGAGACATAGCAAGAGAGGCAGAGAAAGAGAGACAGAGCAAGAAAGAGAGACAGCAAGAGAGGCAGAGAAAGAGAGATAGAGAAAGAGAGAGAGAAAGAGACATAGCAAGAGAGGCAGAGAGAGAGAAAAAGAAAGAGAGACATAGCAAGAGAAAAAGAGAGACTTTGCAAGAGAGGCACAGAGAGAGAGAGAAAGAGAAAGAAAGAGAGACATAGCAAGAGAGACAGAGAGAGAAAGAGAGATAGCAAGAGAGGCAAAGAGAAAGAAAGAGACATATAGCAAGACAGTGAAAGAGAGAGAGAGCAAGAGAGAGAGAAAAAAGCAAGAAAGAGATAGCAAGAGAGACAGAGAGAGAGAGCAAGGGAGAGAGAAAGACATAGAGGAAGGGAAGGAGGGAGAGAGAAAGAGAGCAAAAAAGAGAGGAAGAAAGAAAGAAAGAGGGATGGAGAGAGAGAATGAAGGGAAGGAAGGAAAAGAGAGAAAGAGGGAGAAATAGAGCGAAAGGGAGAAAGAGAGAGGGTTTTTTTGTCCAAACTTTTCTTTAGCCCGCCCCCCCCCCTTTCAGTGTTCCCCAGGATTTTGAAAATACGAATAATGTGCCGCGGCTCAAAAAAGGTTGGGAAACACTGCAGTACACAATGAGGGTTTTAGTGGGTATACCCATAGTAAAATACATGATGAAGGTTATAGAGGAGATACTCATAGTAAAATATATCTAAGAAAGAAGAGAAGTTATAGGAATAAAACATATCAATAAAAGAATAGAAGAAGAGATAGAGGAATAGAAGAAAGGTATAGGAGATATAGGAGAGCAATAGGACGGGACGGAAGGGACTGTAGTGCACTTGTACTCGCCCCTTACTGACCTCTTAGGAATCTGGATAGGTCAACCGTAGATAATCTAAGTGTAAAGTGTTGGGGGTTTGGGGATGACATTATGGAGTCCGGTAATGAGTTCCCCGCTTCAACAACTCGGTTACTGAAGTCATATTTTTTATACGGATCATTGTCAATTTCAGAGTCTGCGGGGTGGCATACAAATCTAATTTATTTTTATTATTATTATTATTATTATTATTATTATTATTATTATTATTAATTATAACTATATTATTATTATTATTATTATTATTATTATTATTACTACTACTACTACTACTTATTATTACATCATGCAGTCCTATGTGCTTGGTAAGCGCCTGACTGGTGATGAAATACAAAATCCAGGATAGTGATCTTGTTTGCTGTGTTGTATTTTATTATTATTATTATTATTATTATTACTATTATTTATTATTATTATTATTATTATTATTATTATTATTATTATTATTATTATTATATGAATCCCAGCGACCCGTTAGGTCCCACAGAGTTGGCCTTCTCCGGGGTTCCGTCGACTAAACAATGTCTGGCGGGACCCAGGGGAAGAGCCTTCTCTGTGGCGGCCCCGACCCTCTGGAACCAGCTCCCCTCGGAGATTAGAACTGCCCCCACCCTCCTCGCCTTCCGTAAACTCCTTAAAACCCACCTCTGCATGCGGGAATTGAGACATCTCCCCCGGGCCTATATAGTTTATGCATGGTTTGTGTGTGTGTATGTTTGGTTTTTTAATAAGGGCCTTTTATTTATTTTAAATATTAGATTTGTTGTACGGAGAGGAAGAAACAACAGAGTCGGGTAGTTAATTCCAGGCGTTGACCATTCTATTGCTGAAATCGTATCTGTAGCTGTAAATTTTCTAAACATAATAATTGAAGTCTGGAGGAGTAAGGTAAATTGTTGTGTGAGGAGGAGTGGAGGACTCTTCTTGTGAAGTATTTATGGACTCCTTCAATTGTATTAATGTCAGTTATGCAGTGTGGATTCCATACAGGTGAGCTGTATTCAAGAATTGGTCTGACAAATGTTTTGTATGCTCTGGTTAGTAGATCAGTGCTTCTAGAGAAGAAGCTGCGTAGAATTAAGTTTGTGACTCAGTGCTTTTTTGGCAATGCTGTTGCAGTGGGCTCTGCTCATTGGAAATCAGTACTCCAAGGTCTTTGACTGAGTGAGGGTCTTCTGCGAGTTCAGTTTGTCCAAGCTGAGTTGTCTTGTATAACAAAAGACTAAAAAGTCTACACACTTTAAGGATAATGTAGGAGTTCAAAAGGGAGCGACTTGCTGCTGTTGAAATGGATTTAATGAAGGAGGGTATCAGAATAAATCAAAACTGAACCCCTGATACTCTTGCATAGCAAAAGGCAGTAATGGCAGGTGCTTTTTGTTCTCCATACCTATTTAAGCTTGATGCAAGCAACATGAGAGTTTAGAGATAACCCACTAAAACATCATGTAAATCAAATACTAAAACTAATACCGACACAATTAAAAAACCCTTATTTGTAAAACCAAACATACATGCAAACCAACATACCATGCATTGTAAAGGCCTAGGGGGAAAGAATATCTCAGTTTCTCCATGCCTGACGGCAGAGGTGGGTTTTAAGGAGCTTACGAAAGGTGAGGAGAGTGGGGGCAATTCTAATCTCCGGGGGGTGTTGGTTCCAGAGGGCCGGGGCCGCCACGGAGAAGGCTCTTCCCCTGGGGCCCGCCAAACGACATTGTTTTGTTGACGGGACCCGGAGAAGGCCCACCCTGTGGGACCTAACCGGTCGCTGGGATTTGTGCGGTAGAAGGCGGTCTCGTAGATACCCTGGTCCGGTGCCATGAAGGGCTTTATAGGTGATGACCAACACTTTGAATTGTGACCGGAAATTGATCGGCAACCAATGCAGACTGCGGAGTGTTGGTGTTACATGGGCATTTTTGGGAAAGCCCATGATTGCTCTCGCAGCTGCATTCTGCACGATCTGAAGTTTCCGAACACTTTTCAAAGGTAGCCCCATGTAAAGAGCATTACATTAGTCGAGCTTCCAGGTGATGAGGGCATGAGCAGTGACCATCGATCCAAATAGGGCCACCACTGGTGATTGGCAGGAAGGTCAGAGAGATGCCCCCACTGTAAACACCTGATTAGTCAGATTGTAAAAATATGTTCCAAGATGCCAGAATAGAAGCTTTAGTTCCTAATACCAGGAGAAATTTGTCTATTTTCCCAGGGTCCATGCGACCCCTGTGAAATGGTCATTTGACCCCCCCAAAGGGGTCCCGACCCACAGGTTGAGAACCACTGTCATAGAAGAAATAGCAAAATTGGATTTTTATATGCACAACTACACACAAATACATGAAATTCCATGTAATATTATTTAACAGTTTCAAGTAAAAAAGCCCAATGAGTCCAATTTCTCTCTGTTCTTCATAATTGACAGGAACACAACAGAAAAATCTCCAACTAATTGCACAAAAGGAAGAGCTCTGCAAAAATTTGGAACAAAGACTCAGAACCTTTAGATAGCAACCCCACCTTTTCTTCCAGAATTTGATGTTAAATTCTCAACAGTTTCCCCACCCCCGAACAAATATTCTATACTGTCATAGTTCGACATAACATGAGTTTTTATTGATTAGTTCTTGAGCCATATCAAAGTGCAAAGTTCGAGAAACAAATACAGTAATTATTAAAATTTGATAAAGCAATTTAAAATTAAATTTAATATAATATAATTTAAAACTGATATGCAACATTGCTAAATGAATATTAATTTTTACTGTTTAGGTCTTGTTGTGTTATGTAATGTTATATGGTGTCTTTTGAAAGTTGGTTTTATACATATGTATTCATATGTTTTAAAAACTTTTCAATTAAAATTAGTGTTTATTTTTTTAAAAAGTCTGTGGAATGAAAACAAAAAGGGAGGAGTGAAAGACCTTGGAAAGATCTTGGGCTAAATGACTTGGGGAGGGAGAGAGAAGGAGAGAGAGAGAGAGGAGGAAGGAGGGAAAGAGGGAGGGAAGAGAAAATACAGGGAAGGGAGAAGTGGTGGGATTTAGCTGGTCCTCCCTGGTTCAGGAGGTTGGGAGTTCGATCGTAGCTAGAGGTAGATGTAGGGTCTCCTGCTTGGACAGAGGTTTGGACTAGATGACCTGCAAGGTCCCTTCCAACTCTGTTGTTGTGTTCATCTAGCCCCTCCTTCTGGCCTCCCTTGCCTGGCCCGGCCCTGCCTCACCCCTCCCCTCCTAAGGGTCCCCCCCCCAGTAAACGACCTGTCTCAAAATCCCGTGGATCCCTTTGGCTCAGGCAGGGGGATTCCCCGCCGGTTCCCCCTCTGCGCCAAGCGAAGGGATTGTGGTTCGTGTTTGTGTGTTGTTTGTGTGTGTGTGCAGCCAGTTGTTTCCAGCTGTCCACAGAGCTCCATTGTGCTCACCCACCTTGATTGCTTTGGGATGCTTTTCTTTTGCCCGTGGTAGTTATTACATATCTTCATCCTCTCTTTCTTGAATACAGCTCACCTGTATGGAATTCACACTGCATAACTGACATTAATACAATTGAAGGAGTCCATAAATACTTCACAAGAAGTGTTTCTTCCTCTCCGTACAACAAATCTAATATTTAAAATAAATAAAAGGCCCTTATTAAAAAACCAATAATAATAATTAATAATAATAATAATAAAATACAACACATCAAACAAGATCACTATGCTGGATTTTGTATTTCATCACCAGTCAGGCGCTTCCCAAGCACCTAGGACTGCGTGATGTAATAATAAGTAGTAGTAGCAATAATAATAATAATAATAATAATAATAATAATAATATAGTAATAATAATAAATAAATAAATAAATAATAAATAATGAATAAATAAATAAACCTAAATAATAATAATAATAATAATAATAATAATAATAATAATAATAATAAATTAGATTTGTTTGCCACCCCGCAGACTCTGAAATGGACCATGATTTGTATAAATATATGACTTCAGTAACCGAGTTGTTGAAGCGGGGAACTCATTACCGGACTCCATAATGTCATCCTCAAACCCCCAACACTTTACCCTTAGATTATCTACGGTTGACCTATCCAGATTCCTAAGAGGTCAGTAAGGGGCGAGTACAAGTGCACTACAGTCCCTTCCGTCCCCTGTCCTATTGCTCTCCTATATCTCCTATACCTTTCTTCTATTCCTCTATCTCTTCTTCTATTCTTTTATTGATATGTTTTATTCCTATAACTTCTCTTCTCTTCTTTCTTAGATATATTTTACTATGAGTATCTCCACTATAACCTTCATCATGCATTTTATTATGGGTATACCAACTAAAACCCTCATTGTGTACTGGACATGATCTAAGTATTGCCCACATGATCCTATGCTGCAACGTCCTGCCGTGTCAACGACTACTTCAGTTTCAACCACAACAACACAAGAGCGCACCACAGATGCAAGCTTAAAGAGCTTAAAACTCATCTTGGCCGACAGGCTTGGGACTTTTAGATCTTCCCCCTGATCAAAGAATGTTTCAAGTATGAGTGTTGAATGATTGGTTTGATAGGTTTTACTTTCTTTTAATAGAATTTCAATGGTTGTTTTTAATGTAGTATTAATTGGATTTATATGATTGTTCTGGTTTTTGTATATGCTGTGAGCCGCCACGAGCCCTCGGAGAGGGGCAGCATACAAATCCAATTAAATAAATAAATAAATAAATGTGATCATCTATTGCAACAGTTTGAAAAGCAAAATCAATGCTGAAGCCAAATTCATTTAACCACCATGTTAATAACTTATCACCTACAGTTAACAATGGCCAAAAAAAGGTAGTAAAATGGGGCAAAACTCACTTAACAAATGTCTCACTTAACAGCTGAAAGTTTGGGATCAATCCTGGTCGTAAGTCCAGAAGCATCTTTATAGCCCACGGACTGGCACTGACCAATCCGGTTTTGTGACATTATCGTAACGGCACCAGCGAGTGGCTACCAGTTCTTGTGAACCAGTCGGAAAGTTTCTGAAAAGGGAGCTGTAAATAAAATAGATGTAGCTGTTGATGATAAGGGGCAAACTAATAATGATATTATTATTATTATTATTATTATTATTATTTATTAGATTTCTATTCCGACCCTCTCCATAGACTCGTTTCTCTCTTACTAGTATCATGTATATAAACATACTGCTCAAAAAAATAAAGGGAACACTTAAATGGAGAGGGGCAGCATACAAATCTAATTAATAATAATAATAATAATAATAATAATAATAATAATAATAATAATATTCTACGGAGTCTATGGAGAGGGGTGGCGTACACATCTAATTAATAATAATAATAATAATGATAAATATAAGTAAATATAATAATAAATATAATAAAAATAATACTAACAATAATAATAATATTCTACGGAGTCTACGGAGAGGGGTGGCGTACACATCTAATTAATAATAATAATAATAATGATAAATATAATAAATATAATAAAAATAATACTAACAATAATAATAATATTCTACGGAGTCTACGGAGAGGGGCGGCATACAAATTTTAATAATAATAATAAAAATAACAACAACAACAATAATAATAATAATAATAATGTGTTCCAGACTGATGAGCTGTATTCGAGGATGGGTCTAGCAAAGGTTTTGTAGTGTGAGATTGCAGGAGCAGAATCTACCTAGGATTTGATTAACATTTCCTTCTATTGGTTTTCACACTTCATCCAATTTTTAAGCAGATCTACAGTCTCTCTGGGATCAGCGGTATGAATAATAAATAAATAATAATAAATAAATAATAGTAATTAATAAGACTCTGAAATGGACAATGATCTGTATAAAAAACCCCTACCGACCCTTCAGCCCAAAACTTCCCCTCCATCACGGGAAAGCAATGCATCCGAAGCTCCCTTAGCTGGCTATTTCAAACCTAACCTCACCTTCCTCTGCCCCGCCCTTCCGCCTTTCAGCCAATCCCATCCAGCGGATCGTTACCCGCTCTTAGCCCAGCCCTTCCTGCCAACTGCCGACAGCCTCGGGGTTGCGCGCATGCGTATTCCTCTCCCTCGCTAGCTTCCCTCCTTCCGCTCAGGTAACGTCTTTATTTATGTTCTCGTCTTTATGTCTGATTTGCCCTTGGAGCCTTTGGGGGTTTAATGCCCGGGAAGGAGGGGCTTCTTCATGGCAGAGGAGCCCCGTGTCGGTTTTATCATGATGGGAAACTGGATGGTTTCAGTCTGGTTACAATTTGGACTGAATGGTTGAATGTCCTTAAGGCTGGGGTAGGCAAAGTTAGCTCTTCCATGACTTGTGGACTTCAACTCCCAGTATTCTTAGGCCCACCATGCTAGTTTAGGAATTCTGGGGGTTGAAGTCCACATGTCACAAAAGAGCCAACTTTGCCTACCTCCGCCCTAGGTCAACTCCATCGTACATGTGTGCGCTAGCCATATAAATAAAAATATGACTTCAGTAACCGACTTGTTGAAGCGTGGAACTCATTACCGGACTCCATAATGTCATCCCCAAACCCCCAACACTTTACCCTTAGATTATCTACGGTTGATTTATTATTATTATTATTATTATTATTATTATTATTATTATTATTAATTAGATTTGTATGCCATCCCTGAATTGTGACCGCTTTAAAAATCCAATTAAAGGGGGCTTCCGGTTTGGTGGAGATCGCGGCGAGACGTGTCTGGCAGGGCTCTGCCAGGCGAATCTCTTCTACCCCCTCCGAAGGTCGCATTTGCGATCGGATCGGGCCCGGATGGCCCGATCCATGAACAGGGGGCTCTCCTCTGCCCGAGGACCCATCGCCAGGACTCCAGAGGCAGCGGTTCGCCCCGCAGCTTCGGAGACGGGAGAACCGCTCCTCTTTGCTTAAGAGGACCGGCCAGCGCTTTCTCCCCTCACTCAGCGGGAAGAATAAAAGCAAAGAAGCGAAAGTAAAAATATCTACATCTACATAGAAAAAGAATATACCAGAGAAAGGACTTAAGGTAAAAATCTCCATTGTGTTTCGTCTTTAAGTCAGAAGATCGTAAAACTTTTAAGTAAAAGTTTTTTTTTCCAGGGCGAAAGTGAAAGTTTTTTCTTGTTTAAACCCATCCGCAAATAACAGCCGGACCTAATTTTTTCTCTTCACTTTTACTTTTCCATTTTGAACGTGAACTTGGGAATCTACAAAATAATTTTCTGACTTTATGCTTTAACAAAATAGTTTAAATTTGACATGACTATTTAGAAAATTTTAACTGCTAAAGGAAATTTCTAGTGATGATCAGAATCTGTTCTTGATAGACTTTTAAAATCATAATCTTCTGGACTTAATTTTTGAAGCGGAGGAACACAGTCTTGCTGCCTTTTTTTTTTTTTTTCTTGCTGCCTATTTTCACAACATGAATAACTTAATAATCATGAATTAAATGGAATCTAGAAGAGATTGAAATCACTTCTTTCTTGGATTACTTATTGTTGGATTAACCTATTTGGAATACTTGCTGAGCCTTTTGGACTATTTGCTGACACCTTTTGGATTATTTGCTGAGAACTCTTGGTTTAACATCTGCCTGCTGCACGAAAATTAACTTGACTCCATCTTGGGATCTCTTTCTTTGTTCTTTGTTCCTGTTTTGAATTTGGAAAATAAACTGACTCCATCTTGAACACAAGCAAGCTTTGGAATTGCTTTACTCCTTGAATTTTGAATTGAAATCAAATATAACTTTACCCTTTGAGATTTGGATTTTCATTTCTACTTCCTAGCAAAATTACAGGATCTATAAGAAGAACTTAAGTATACAATACTGTTATTGTGTCTTTGAATAATTATCTGGTTTTTTTCTCCCTGATTTTTCTTTGACTTTCTTCCTTACATTTCTATTACTAGAAGAAGTTTGGTTTGAACTACATGCATTGTTAATAAACCTTGGGTTCCTGCTCTATTCTAAATAGTTGAACTAAAATATCACCCTCCTTCTTTTTCTTTTTGAACAATTCTTTTTACTTCACTTTTTCCCCCTTTCTTTTTTCTTCCCTCCTCCTAAAGTCTTTTCCTCCAAAAATTCTCTTTTTTTTGCTTTTCTTTCTTTTGTCTTCTATATATAGTTGATATTCCTTCTCTTCTTTCATTTTCTGTCCTCCTTTTACTTGAAAAGGCTAATATTTGTTTTTTTTCTCTGTGGCACTAAACAATAATATTTCTTTTTTTTTCTTCTTTTTTTGAACTCTGTTATTAATTGAATTGCTATTGAATTGGTATAGTCATATTATAAGGGAAACAAAATATATTGAATAGATTTGGAATTTATAGTAATTTCTTTTCCTTTTCACTATATATAAAATTGAAACTAACCTTAAAATTTGAAATAGTGGATTCTAATTTGATAATGTCCCACACCTCAACTCTTGTTAAAACAACAAAGAAACAAACAACACCAACTACCCTATCTCCACAAGTGTCACCGCATTCTTCTCCTTCGCATCAAGTGCTAACCATGTCTACCAAAGACAAAGACAAAGACAAAACAATGCAGTCCAATCTTGCAACTATACATGAGACTTTGAATGCTTTGAAGGACTTTATGGTCAAATCACAAGAAGATGCCACTCAACAAAGAGAGGCCATAAAGGAGGAGGCAACACAACAAAGAGAAGCCATAAAGGAGGAGGCAACACAACAAAGAGAAGCCATAAAAGCTGACTTGGCAGAATTTAAAGTGGAGATGGCTCAAATGAAAGCTGATATGGGCGAGATGAAAGATCAGATAAAGCAGATCCAACAAACTCTTCAAGAAAGTGATGACCGAGTAAAAAAAGTTGAAGAGCAAGCTGACAAAAATGAGAAAAGAATGGAGTATCTTGAAGGGAGAGCTGATGAAAGATACAAAAGATATGATGAATCTATCATCCAGCTGGAGATGCAACGAGCTTCGTACGGACTTCGATTTCAGAATATAAAAGAGGAAAAAGATGAAGACTTAAAAACGACTATGGCGGAAATCATTGGAGGTATACTTCAAGAGGACCCCATGGCTTTACAGAAAGAAATCGATGAAGTATACCGAATTTCGAATAGCTATATCCGTCGACACAACCTCCCAAGAGAGATACATATTAAATTTACAAGAAAGGCGTTGCGAGATGAGATACTTCATTATTCAAGAAACTCCCCGCCTCAACGACATGGAGTAGAAATAAAGATATTAAAACAAGTTCCAAGAAGTGTCAGAGAAAACAGAAGAGATTACCACTTTTTAACCAAAATCTTGATTAAAGAAAATATCACTTACCGTTGGCTTATTCCACAAGGACTTTCTCTGACATGGCGCTCTACAAGGTACAAACTGGAAAACGTAGATCAAGCTATGTTCTTTCTTGAACAGAGTGGTTTGGGCCACTCCGACCATGCAAGTAAGCAACTAGTGGTCCAACTACAACCAGCTCAACAGCAACCAGGGGAAAAATCACTAACTCAGCAAGAAGAAAACCTGGGGGCAACTGCCCAAGTAATAGAGCAGGACCAAGGTTCTAGAAGAGTTCAACCTCAGCGAGAAACCAAAAAACCTATTAAATGACAACGAATAAAGACTTGAAAATCTTTTCCGTAAATGTTAATGGACTTAACGAACCAAGAAAAAGGAAGCAAATTTTTTCCAAAATCAGAAACCAAAATGTTCAGATTGCAATACTACAAGAAGTTCATATTAAAAAAGATAACCAAAAATTACTGTTGAATCCCAAAATTGGAAAAATGTATGCTGCATTAGCAGACCAAAAAAAAAGAGGTGTAGTGATGTATGTCAAGAATTCTATAAATTCCAAACAAATATATAAGGATAAAGAGGGTAGGATATTGATTGTACAAGTAGACATTGAACCCAGACCTCTAGTGGTTGTTTCTATTTATGCCCCCAATGAAGACCAAATGACATTCTATAAAAATTTACACCAAATAATAACAGATTTAGCTATTGATAATCTATTGATAATAGGTGATTTTAATGCTATCGCGAACAGACAATTAGACCACTCAGGAGGGGGAGGTAATAAAAAAAGGGGAAAAGGTAAAAAAACAAGAAGAAACTTGCTACCCAGTACCTTTCAAAAAATGAAAGCGGAACTATTATTAAGTGATATTTGGAGGGAAAGACACCCTCTCAAAAGGCAATTTACCTTTTATTCCAATCCTCACAAAATTTGGACGAGAATTGACATGCTATGGGCACCAAAAACGGTGGCAGAACAAATAAGAGAAGTTGACATAGACGTTAATACATGGGCCGATCACAATCCAATAGTGGTCTATATGACGATGAATAATAAACAGAACAATTGGCGGATGAACAGGTATATATTAAACGACAAGAAATATAAGGATTGGATTGAAAAGGAATTAAAAATATTTTTTGAAATTAATAAAACATCAGACACTACTCCACAGAACTTATGGGATACAGTTAAAGCGTACATAAGAGGTTTAACAATATCTTATACAGCAAAATACAATAAGGAAAAGAAATTAGAGTATTTACAATTAACAAACGAACTAAAACAATTAGAATCCTTATCGCAGCAACATACTAAGAATAGAGATCTAAAGACAGAAATAAACGTAATTAAACATAAAATTAGAGTTATAGAACAAAACCAACTAACTGAAAAGATTAAAAGAGCAAAGCAACAATACTTTGAATATGCAAATAAACCTGGCAGATGGCTAGTGTATAAACTTAGAAAACAGAGTCAATCAAAATTAATCCAAAAATTAGAAGATAAAGATGGTAAAATAAAATACGATACAGAAGGTAAGGCAGACATTGTGTATAATTTTTATAAGGAATTATATGCTAAAGATCATGTCATTGAAGATGAAGTTTTTAACTATTTAGAGGCTTCAAATCTACCACAAATAACAGAAGATCAACAGGCTATCATGGATGGACCAATAACAATGGAGGAACTCCTAATAACAATTAAAAAACAGAAAAGCAACAAGGCCACAGGCCCAGATGCCATACCTGCAGAATGGTATAAGATAGATAATGAAACAATAAGAAACCATATGTTAGAAACTTTTAATTCCTGTAGACTTGACGGAAAAATTCCTAAATCTTGGTCAGAATCACTGACAACCTTAATACATAAACAGGGTACAGAACCAGAAAAAATCAAAAATTATAGGCCTATATCACTATTAAATGTAGACTATAAGATCTTTATTGCCATTTATGCAGAGAGACTCAAAGGAGTTATAAATGGAATAATACACCAAGACCAAAATGGGTTTCTTCCAGGGAGACAAATTAAAAATAATATTAGAACTGCAATAAATATACTAGAGTACTATGAACAACACCCAGATAAGATGGCATCTTTAATGTTTTTGGATGCTCAAAAAGCCTTTGACAACGTTAATTGGATATTTATAAAAATGCAATTAAATAAAATGAGATTTGGCCCAAAATTTGTTAATCTAATAGATACCATATATTCAAAACAAACAACGAATATAATATTGAATAACAGTCAATTACCGATACTTGATATAAATAAGGGAGTTCGCCAAGGATGTCCTATATCACCACTGTTATTTATTATGACCCTTGAAACCTTATTAATTAAAATAAGAGCGGACCCCAGAATAAAAGGTTTAACCGTAGGAGATGAAATCTATAAACTCCAGGCCTTTGCAGATGATCTAATGTTTATAATTGAAGAACCGACTACAACAGTTCCTACTTTATTACAAACCATTGAACAATATGGAAACGTAGCAGGTTTAAAGATAAACAAAAACAAAACACATTACTTGACTAAAAATATGAACAAAACACTAGAAACTAAATTAGAAACTATTTCTGGAATAAAGACTGTAAAAAAGGTAAAATATTTAGGAATAAATTTAACAGCGAAAACAATAACATTAAAAAATGATAATTATATGAAATTGTTAGCAGAAATTAAAAAAGACTTAGCAACCTGGAACAATTTGAAAATATCTTTCTTAGGAAGAATTGCAACAATTAAGATGAACATTTTACCCAAGGTTTTATTTCTTTTTCAGACAATACCAATAAACCCAGGGGGTATCTTTTTAAAAACTTTAACCAACTTAGTTAAAAAATTTATATGGCAAGGTAAAAAAGCAAGGATAAAAATGAACTGTTTAGAAGATATCAAAGAAAGAGGAGGATTTGGCCTTCCAAATTGGAAATTATACTATCAGGCCGCTGCATTAACATGGCTTAGAGATTGGATAATCTTAGATAATAAAAGAACACTCGAATTAGAAGGACATGATTTAATGCTTGGATGGCACGCATTTTTATGGTATGATAAGGACAAAAACCATTCATATTTTAAAAGGCATACATTAAGGAAATACTTACTAGAAGTATGGAAAGATATAAAGAAGAATCATTTCTTAAGCATCCCAGATTGGTTAGCTCCCTTAGAAGCAATAACGCATCCAAAGTCTATAAAGGACAAGAAAATGACTCATAGATATAAAGAACTATTAAATGATCAGATGAAGCTTAAATCTAGAATTGAACTACAAGAAGAAGGGATAATAATAGATTGGTGGCACTATGCCCAGATCCGATCTAGATATCAGAAGGATAAAACTCTTTACATTTTTAATAAAAGTAAGAATCCTTTAACTACCTTAATAACCACTAACTCTACAAAAATGATAGGGAAAATATATAAACTACTTATTGCTCATAAAAATATAGAGTTGACTTTAAAAGATACTATGATAAGATGGTGTAGAAATATTGGTAAGGAAATAGATATAGACACATGGGAGAAAGTGTGGATTAATAATTGGAAAATGACTAAATCAGTTTCTTTAAAAGAAAACCAAATCAAAATGTTCTATAGATGGCATCTCCCACCAAATAGGATAGCAAAAATGTTTCCCAAAACATCCCCAATATGTTGGAAATGTAAGAAGGATATAGGAACTTACTATCATCAATGGTGGACATGTAGCAAAGCAAAACTATATTGGACGATGATTGAAAAAATATTAAAAGAAATAATAAAACAAGATATAGATAATACCCCGGAATTTTATTTATTAGGTGTCACAACCCAGATCTATAAGAAAGAAATTTTTTATTTAATCATACATATATTAACTGCGGCTAGAATAATATATGCGCAAAACTGGAAAGGGGAGGAAATCCCCAAGGAAGAAGAGGTTATAGCTAAGATATTAGATTGCGCTGAAATGGATATGATGACAAGAAGATTAAACGATCAAGAGGATACTAAATTTTACGAAACATGGAACAACGTTTACAAATGGATAGATAAGAAAAAATAAGATATATCGTTAGTGGTTGTTTTTTCTTTCTCTTTATTTTGTATTAGTTTTTATCTAGATGATAATAATAGTAATATTAGTTTAAAAGGATTTTTTGATGATTATGATATAGCTATGTATATATAAGTATAAGCAATATATTAAGATTTTTGAAGTATAATAGTTGAATTTAGTCTTACTGTTTAGATTGAAGGTTTAATACTATTTTATTATAGTAATTAGGATTATATTAAAGGTATCTTTCTTTTTTGGTAACTATGTTATACTAACCTTAATACCCACATTAAGATTTGTAAACTTCAATTCAAATTTATTAATTTTTTCTTTTTTTTATAATAGTTAATACATATGTATTCTTTTTCTATATTTGAATTTATACTTTCATAAGAAGCGGGGGAAATACACCCCCACTTTATGTTCATTGTTTGTTTGTATTTGTTTGTCTTTTTATGAAAAATAATAAAAAAACTATTAAAAAAAAAATTAAAAATCCAATTAAAACTTTTTTTAAAAACAAACTTTGGGGGGATTTATAACGTCATTTTTGTCAGAAGTTATTATCTGGACTGGGCTACACTGCTCAAAAAAACAACAACAAAGGGAACCCTTCAACAACACAATAGAACTCCAGGTAAATCAAACTTCTGTGAAGTCAAACTGGTGCACTTAAAAAATCCAATAAAAATAATGATAATAATGATAATGATAATAATAGTAATGATGATGATGATGATGATGATAATAATAATAATATTATTATATTTATTATTATTATTAATTAGATTTGTATGCCGTCCCTGAATTGTGACCGCTTTAAAAATCCAATAAAAACTATTTTTTTAAAAACAAACTTTGGGGGGATTTATAACGTCATTTTTGTCATTAATGATAATAATATGAACCCAAGAACAAGGGGGCATAATCTAAAGTTAGTTGGGGGAAAGATCAAAGGCAACATGAGAAAATATTATTTGACTGAAAGAGAAGCAGAGGCTTGGAACAAACTTCCAGCAGACGTGGTTGGTCAATCCACAGTAACTGAATTTAAACATGCCTGGGATAAACATACATCCGTCCTAAGATAAAATACAGGAAATAGTGTAAGGGCAGACTAGATGGACCATGAGGTCTTTTTCTGCAACAAAACAATGTCGTTTGGCGGGCCCCAGGGGAAGAGCCTTCTCTTTGGCGGCCCCGGCCCTCTGGAACCAGCTCCTTAAAATCCATCTCTGCCGTCAGGCATGGGGGAACTGAGATATTCTTTCCCCCTAGGCCTTTACAATTTATGCGTGGTATGTTGGTTTGCATGTATGTTTGGTTTTACAAATAAGGTTTTTTTAATTGTTTTAGTATTAGTTTTAGCATTGGATTTACATGATGTTTTATAGATTGGTGCCAGGATTTTTATACAGGTCCTGGAATGCTGCTTTGGGTGTATGTCTGTGTTTTGAAATGATATTGGCATTTTCTATTTTGGCTAATGACTTTCATCCTGTTCTGGGTCTTGGGTGGCTTGTTCTAATCCTGCTATTCTGCTTTGGCCAGCCATCAAATTTGGCTGCGAGCAGTTTTGAAATCTCCTGTCCTGAATAGGCTTTTGCCTGCAGTCTTAGCTTTGCTTATGAATGGAGCCATCTAGATAATTGGCTCCCCTTTTTCAACAAGCTCTTTATCTCCCTGTATAAAAATCCTGGCACCAATCTAGACCCAGATTCTTCAATGATAAAGGGAACTGTTCTTTTCCAATCTGCCTCCAGTCTCCCTTTTATTTCCAATGCCTTTCTCCTGGCTTGAACTTGGATTTTTATTCCAACAGTATAGACTTCTCCTAAACATTGAGGCTCTAGGCCTTCCCAGTTGCATTTCCAAGAGATCCTTCTCTCTGCAGTGTTGCTGCATTGAATCTCTTACCCCTTTGGGTTAGTAACCATGGGGGGGGGGGTTTGTCTCTTCCCCTCTAATCCTGTATCTGACTGTCCGTCCGTCCCCAGTATGGATTTTCTTAGAGATACAGGTTCTGGAATGCTGCTTTGGGTGTCTGTCTGTGTTTTGAAATGATATTGGCATTTTCTATTTTGGCTAATGACTTTCATCCTGTTCTGGGTCTTGGGTGGCTTGTTCTAATCCTGCTATTCTGCTTTGGCCAGCCGTCAAATTTGGCTACGAGCAGTTTTGAAATCTCCTGTCTTGAATGGGCTTCTGCCTGCAGTCTTAGCTTTGCTTATGAATGGAGCCATCTAGGTAGTTGGCTCCCCTTTTTCAACAAGCACTTTCTCTCCCTTAAGTGCTGGCATCTGCTGTGGGGCTATTAGACTTGGAGCTGCTTTCTCTGCCTCTTAAAGCATTTCTCCTTTATGGAAATATAATCTACCCTTTTCAAGTATTTCCCAAAATAGTTTATTCTTCTGGGGTGGGGGCTTCCCACAAAACCTTTATCTGGAGCAGAAGGCAATTAAAAACAATGGAGGTGGGATGGATTGCAAGTCCTCCTAACTCAGGGCCATCTGTTCATATCTGTCCCACAAGACTCCCGTTCAAACCCTCTAACCAAGCTATAATTCCCACTTTGGGGTAAAGAAGCATGATGTGACCAAGAAATTAAACTCAGTTCTGGTGTTAAGGGATGTTTATGCACATGTTTTGGGAATGCCCGGTAGTGCAGACTTTTTGGGGGGAAATGCAAGAGGACACTAATTATTATTATTATTATTATTAGTTATTATTTATTGGATTTGTATGCCGCCGCTCTCCGTAGACTCGGGGCGGCTAACAACAATGATATAAAACATCATGTAAATCCAATGCTAAAACTAATACTAAAACAATTAAAAAACCCTTATTTGTAAAACCAAACATACATGCAAACCAACATACCATGCATAAATTGTAAAGGCCTTGGGGGAAAGAATATCTCAGTTCCCCCATGCCTGATGGCAGAGATGGGTTTTAAGGAGCTTACGAAAGGCGAGGAGGGTGGGGGCAATTCTAATCTCTGGGGAGAGTTGGTTCCAGAGGGCCGGGGCCATCACAGAGAAGGCTCTTCCCCTGGGGTCCACCAAACGACATTGTTTTGTTGCAGAAAAAGACCTCATGGTCCATCTAGTGTGCCCTTACACTATTTCCTGTACAGTATTTTATCTTAGGACGGATGTATGTTTATCCCAGGCATGTTTAAATTCAGTTTACTGTGGATTGACCAACCACGTCTGCTGGAAGTTTGTTCCAAGCCTCTACTCCTCTTTCAGTCAAATAATATTTTCTCATGTTGCTTTTGATCTTTCCCCCAATTAACTTCAGATTGTGCCCCCTTGTTCTTGGGTTCACTTTCCTAAACACTTCCCTCCTGTGTTGTAATCATAGGTTCAGGTTTTCATTATTATCATTATTATCATTATTTTTATTGGATTTTTTTATTCACAAATATTATTATTATTTATTATTTATTACATTTGTATGCCACCCCTCTCCGAAGACTCGGGGCTTAGAATTACGACGCCTTAAACATGATCTAAGTATTGCCCTCGAGATCCTATGCTGCAATGTCCTGCCTGTTGGCGACTACTTCAGCTTCAACCACAACAACACAAGAGCACACAACAGATTCAAGCTTAATATGAACCGCTCCAAACTTGACTGTAAAAAATATGACTTCATTCACCGAGCTGTCGAAGCGTGGAACTCATTACCGGACTCCATAGTGTCATCTCCAAACGCCCAACACTTTACCCTTAGATTATCCATGGTTGACCTATCCAGATTCCTAAGAGGTCAGTAAGGGGCTAGTACAAGTTCACTAGAGTGCCTTCCGTCCCCTGTCCTATTGCTCTCCTATATTTCCTATATCTAAACTGTTGAAAGATGGGCATCAATGAGTTTGTAGTTTGCTTTTTTGAAGTTGAATTTTGGAGTCACGTTATTTGGGTGGATTTTAGTGTGGCTTAGGTTGAGACTGAAGTTTATCATGCTGTGGAAAAAGGTTCTTTTATTTGTAAGCCATATATTGTACTGTTGTTGTTGCAGATGAGATCCAGACAGTTATCTAATCTAGTATTGTCACTTACTAGTTGGTCAAGTCCCAGACTGGTGACTGTGTTATATATAGCAGAGTGGATAGGTTCTGTGCTACATTCATTTAATGTCCAGTTAATGTGTGGTAGGTTGAGGTCACCAAGGAAGATGATGGGGTGTGGGCAGTGGGTAGCCCACGTTAGTAGTGCTGATAATTTGTTTGCATGTGCGATGTCATAGTCAGGAGCTCTGTAGCAGAGTAAGAAGTGAATTGTGGTAGTCAAATTCATTTAACGACCATGTTAATAACTTATCACCTACAGTTAACAACAATGGCCAAAAAAAGGTAGTAAAATGGGGCAAAACTCACTTAACAAATGTCTCACTTAACAGCTGAAAGTTTGGGATCAATCCTGGTCGTAAGTCGAGAAGCATCTTTATAGCCCACGGACTGGCACTGACCAATCCGGTTTTGTGACATTATCGTAACGGCACCAGCGAGTGGCTACCAGTTGGAAAGTTTCTGAAAAGGGAGCTGTAAATAAAATAGATGTAGCTGTTGATGATAAGGGGCAAACTAATAATGATATTATTATTATTATTATTATTATTATTATTATTATTATTTATTAAATTTCTATTCTGACCCTCTCCGTAGACTCGTTTCTCTCTTACTAGTATCATGTATATAAACATACTGCTCAAAAAAATAAAGGGAACACTTAAACGGAGAGGAGCAGCATACAAATCTAATTAATAATAATAATAATAATATTTATTTATTTATTTATTTATTTATTTGATTTTTTTTTATGCCGCCCTTCTCCTTAGACTCAGGGCGGCTTACAACATGTTAGCAATAGCACTTTTTAACAGAGCCAGGCTATTGCCCCCACCATCCGGGTACTCATTTAACCTACCTCGGAAGGATAGAAGGCTGAGTCAACCTTGAGGCGGTGATGAGATTTGAACCGCTGACCTTCTACAGAGAGGGGCGGCATACAAATGTAATAAATAATAATAATAATAATAATAATAATGATAAATATAATAATAATAATAATATTCTACGGAGTCTATGGAGAGGGGTGGCATACACATCTAATTATTAATAATAATAATAATAAATATAATAAATATAATAATAAATATTATAATAATAATACAGTGATCCCTCGGTTAGCGCGGGGGTTACGTTCCAAGACCTCCCGCGCTAACCGATTTCCGCGTTATACTGGATGTGGAAGTAAAAACACCATCTGCGCATGCGCGCCCTTTGTTCCATGGCCGCACATGCGCAGAAGGTGGAGCGACGCAAGTTCGGAGGCTGGCAATGCAATGGTGATTTTTCCGGGCTCCTCGCCGCTACCCACAGGGCAGCGCTGGCGGCAATGGCAATGGCAACCCTCCCTCCTTCCCTCCTTCCCTTCTCTCCCTCCTTTCTCAAAAAGCACTTAAACTGTAACTGTACTGTACTGTGTAATGACAGAATAAAACCCAATCAGCAATCAGTATGACGTCATCGGGCGGGAAAAACCGTGGTGTAGGAAAAAAAACGTGGACTTATTTTTTAATTAATATTTTTTGAAAAACCGCGTTGCAGCGTTCCGCGCTAATCGAGAACGCGCAAATCGAGGGATCACTGTACTAACAATAATAATAATATTCTACAGAGTCTACGGAGAGGGGCGGCATACAAATCTTAATAATAACAATAAATATAACAACAATAACAACAATAATAATAATAATAATAATAATAATAATAATAATAATAATGTGTTCCAGACTGATGAGCTGTATTCGAGGATGGATCTAGCAAAGGTTTTGTAAGATTTGTAGTGTGAGATTGCCGGAGCAGAATCTACCTAGGATTAGATTAACATTTCCTTAATAGATTAATTAATAAGATTAGATTAATATTTCCTTCTATTGGTTTTCACACGTTACATATCATCCAATTTTTAAGCAGATCTACAGTCTCTCTTGGATCAGCGGTATGAATAATAAATAATAATAATAAATAGTAAATAAATAAATAATAGTAAATAATAATAATAATAATAATAATTAAAAAAAATTAGATTTGGATGCCACCCCACAGACTCCGAAATGGACAATGATCTGTATAAAAAACCCCTACCGACCCTTCAGCCCAAAACTTCCCCTCCATCACGGGAAAGCGATGCAACAGAAGCTCCCTTAGCTGGCTATTTCAAACCAACCTCACCTTCCTCTGCCCCGCCCATCCGCCTTTCAGCCAATCCCATCCATCGGATTGTTACCCGCTCTTAGCCCAGCCCTTCCTGCCAACTGCCGACAGCCTCGGGGTTGCGCGCATGCGTGTTCCTCTCCCTCCCTCCCTCCTCCCTCCCTCCGCTCAGGTAACGTCTTTATTTATGTTCTCGTCTTTATGTCTGCTTTGCCCTTCGAGCCTTTGGGGGTTTAATGCCCGGGAAGGAGGGGCTTCTTCATGGCAGAGGGAAAAGTCCTGGACTGGATCTTGAGACAGGTCGTTTATTGGGGGGGGGGACCCTCAGGAGGGGATCGGAGAGGGGCGGCATACAAATCCAATTAAATAAATAAATAAATAAATACATCTGATCATCTATTGCAACAGTTTGAAAAGCAAAAGTGTTCGGAAACTTCAGATCGTGCAAAATGCAGCTGCGAGAGCAGTCATGGGCTTACCCAGGTATGCCCATGTTTCACCATCACTCCGCAGTCTGCATTGGCTGCCGATCAGTTTCCGGTCACAATTCAAAGTGTTGGTTATGACCTTTAAAGCCCTTCATGGCACTGGACCAGAATATCTCCGAGACCGCCTTCTGCCGCACGAATCCCAGCGACCGATTAGGTCCCACAGAGTGGGCCTCCTCCGGGTCCCGTCAACTAAACAATGTCGGTTGGCGGGCCCCAGGGGGAGAGCCTTCTCTTTGGCAGCACCGGCTCTCTGGAACCAACTCCCCCCGGAGATCAGAACTGCCCCTACTCTTCCTGCCTTCCGTAAACTCCTCAAAACCCACCTTTGCCGTCAGGCATGGGGAAACTAAACATCTTCCCCTGGGCACGTTGAATTTATATATGGTATGCTTGTGTGTGTGTATGTTAGTATAGGGTTTTTTCTTAAATTTATAATATTTTAATTAATTGGATCATGTATTGGATTGTCTTTTCACTTGTGAGCCGCCCCGAGTTTTCGGAGAGGGGCGGCATACAAATCCAAATAATAAATAAATAATAAATAAATAAAATCAATGCTGAAGTCAAATTCATTTAACGACCATGTTAATAAATTATCACCTACAGTTAACAACAATGGCCCAAAAAAGGTAGTAAAATGGGGCAAAACTCACTTAACAAATGTCTCACTTAACAGCTGAAAGTTTGGGATCAATCCTGGTTGTAAGTCGAGAAGCATCATGGACTGGCATTGACCAATCCGGTTTTGTGACATTATCGTAACGGCACCAGCGAGTGGCTACCAGTTCTTGTGAACCAGTCGGAAAGTTTATGAAAAGGGAGCTGTAAATAAAATAGATGTAGCTGTTGATGATAAGGGGCAAACTAATAATGATATTATTATTATTATTATTATTATTATTATTATTATTATTATTATTATTATTTATTAGATTTGTATTCCGCCCCTTTCCGTAGACTCGTTTCTCTCTTACTAGTATCATGTATATAAACATACTGCTCAAAAAAATAAAGGGAACACTTAAACAGAGAGGGGCAGCATACAAATCTAAATAATAATAATAATAATAATAATAATAACATTAACAATAATAATATTCTACGGAGTCTACGGAGAGGGGTGGCATACAAATCTAATTAATAATAATAATAATAATATTAACAATAATAATAATATTCTACGGAGTCTACGGAGAGGGGCGGCATACAAATCTAATTAATAATAATAATAATAATATTAAGAAAATAATAATAATAATATTCTATGGAGTCTATGGAGAGGGCTGGCATACACATCTAATTAATAATAATAATAATAAATATAATAATAAATATAATAATAATACTAATACTAATAATAATAATAATAATAATAATAATAATAATAATAATAATATTCTATGGAGAGGGGTGGCATACAAATCTTAATAATAATAATAAATATAACAACAACAAAAACAACAACAACAACAATAATAATAATAATAATGTGTTCCAAACAGATGAGCTGTTTTCGAGGATGGGTCTAGCAAAGGTTTTGTAAGATTTGTAGTGTGAGATTGCCGGAGCAGAATCTACCTAGGATTAGATTAACATTTCCTTAATAGATTAATTAATAAGATTAGATTAATATTTCCTTCTATAGGTTTTCACATGTTACATATCATCCAATTTTTAAGCAGATCTACAGTCTCTCTGGAATCAGCGGCAGCTCCAAATTTCACCCTTGTGGACTTCAACTCCCAGAATCCTCCAGTAAGCTACGGGTCTAAAACAGCATCTGGGCGGGGAGACGGCCTGCCACGCTTCCAATCCGCGGCCCGAGAGAGAGAGAGAGCGCCATTAGAAAAGGGGGAGGGAGGCGTGGCTTCTTGAAACTAGCCAATCCCGGGCTCCACTCATTCCAAAAGCGACTTTCCGCTTGCAGGCAACGGATCTGGCCAACGTAGATCTGCTGGCCCTTTGCTCGGAGCGCCCCCTGGAGGCCAGCCGCCCCGAAGCCGATGACGCCGAAGCAGGCTGAATTCCCATTGGTGCTGTCCCTCGTTCTGCCCCTCCCACCTCCAACAGCACACAGACGCAGAGAGGGAACCGGCGGGGCCAGGCAGGGTAGGCCAGAAGGAGGGGCCAGGGCCAGGTAATTCAGCCAGTTCAAATGAACACAGAGTTGGAAGGGACCTTGCAGGTCATCTAGTCCAACCCTCCGCCCATGCAATGGAACTTACATCTGTCTTTACCTAGGATGAAACTCCCAACCTCCTGACAAAGGGAGAACCGACTAAATCCCACCACTCCTCCCTTCCCTGTAGGGGCGGAATACAAATCTAATAAATAATAATAATAATAATAATAATAATAATAATAATAATAATAATAATATCATTATTAGTTTGCCCCTTATCAACAGCTAGGTCTATTTTATTTACAGCTCCCTTTTCATAAACCTTCGGACTGGTTCACAAGAACTGGTAGCCACTCGCTGGTGCGGTTACAATAATGTCACAAAACCGGATTGGTCAGTGCCAGTCCGTGGGCTATAAAGATGCTTCTCGACTTACGACTAGGATTGATCTCAAACTTTCAGCTGTTAAGTGAGACATTTGTTAAGTGAGTTTTGCCCCATTTTACTACCTTTTTTTGGCCATTGTTGTTAACTGTAGGTGATAAGTTATTAACATGGTCGTTAAATGAATTTGGCTTCAGCATTGATTTTGCTTTTCAAACTGTTGCAATAGATGATCAGATTTATTTATTTATTTAATTGGATTTGTATGCCGCCCCTTTCCGAGGGCTCGTGGTGGCTCACAGCATATACAAAAACCAGAACAATCATATAAATCCAATTAATACTACATTAAAAACAACCATTAAATTCTATTAAAAGAAAGTAAAACTTATCAAACCAATCATTCAACACAAGCTTGACTGTAAAAAATATGACTTCAGTAACCGAGTTGTCAAAGCATGGAACTCATTACCCGACTCCCTAGTGTCATCCCCAAACCGCGAGTATAAGTGTACTAGAGTGCCTTCCGTCCCCTGTCCTATTGCTCTCCTATATCTCCTATCCCTTTCTTCTATTCCTATATCTCTTCTTCTATTCTTTCATTGATATGTTCTATTCCTCTATCTTCTATTATTTCTTAGATATATTTTACTATGAGTATCTCCTCTATAACCTCCATTATGTATTTTAACTATGGGTATACCCACTAAAACCCTCATTGTGTACTGGACAAAATCAATCAATCAATCAATACATAATCAAAAGTCCAAAGAAAGTCTAGAGTGCCTTCCGTCCCCTGTCCTATTGTCTCCCCTATATCTCCTATATCTTTTCTTCTATTTCTATATCTCTTCTTCTATTCTTTCTTAGATATATTTTACTAACCATTATGTACTGTATTTTACTATATATACTGTATATCTATATGTATATCTATCTATCTATCTATCTATCTATCTATCTATCTATCTATCTATCTACATCTATCTGCCTGCCTACCTACCTACCTATTTATCCTATTATCTACCTACCTACCTACCTATTTATTATCTACCTACCTACCTACCAGGTATCTACCTATCCAGATTCCTAAGAGGTCAGTAAGGGGCGAGTACAAGTGCACTAGAGTCCCTTCCGTCCCCTGTCCTATTGCTCTCCTATATCTCCTATACCTTTCTTCTATTCCTCTATCTCTTCTTCTATTCTTTTATTGATATGTTTTATTCCTATAACTTCTCTTCTTTCTTAGATATATTTTACTATGAGTATCTCCTCTATAAGCTTCATTATGTATTTTACTATGGGTATACCCACTAAAACCGTCATTGTGTACTGGACATGATCTAAGTATTGCCCACAAGATCCTATGCTGCAACATCCTGCCATGTCAACGACTACTTCAGCTTCAACCACAACAACACAAGAGCACAACACAGATGCAAGCTTAAAGAGCTTAAAAGCTCATCTTGGCCAACAGGCTTGGGACTTTTAGATCTTCCCCCTGATCAATGAATGTTTCAAGTATGAATGTTGAATGATTGGTTTGATAGGTTTTACTTTCTTTTAATAGAATTTAATGTTTTTTTTTAATGTAGTATTAATTGTATTTATATGATTGTTCTGGTTTTTGTATATGCTGAATGACCATTTCACAGGGGTCGCATGGACCCTGGGAAAATAGACAAATTTCTCCTGGTATTAGGAACTAAAGCTTCTATTCTGGCATCTTGGAACATATTTTTACAATCTGACCAATCAGGCGTTTACAGTGGGGGCATCTCTCTGACCTTCCTGCCAATCAGCTCAAAGCTCTCTTGGGTGAATTGGTGCTAGACTTATGGTTGGGGGTCACCACAACATGAGAAACTGTATTAAGGTGTCGCGGCCTTAGAAAGGTTGCAGACCACTGTTCTATGATAATCAGAAGTTGGCCGGCCAGCCTTCTTTCTTTCTTTCTTTCTTTCTTTCTTTCTTTCTTTCTTTCTTTCTTTCTTGTATTTATATGGTGCTCATTCCAAATAGGACTCAGAGCAGCTAACAATAATCATAAATACAACAATGCTAAAAATAGAGCAATAAAATCAGCAATGCAATAAAAACAATAATATCCTACAAAACCATTCCTACTTGCAGTCAATCCTGATGCTGTACTGAAATTAGGCAAGTGGCAAGAAAGTGTGTGCTCTTTTCCCTTGTGGGACAGGTCTTATTAAATAAATAGATGCGCTTGGATTCAACAAGTACAGCTTAGGAAGGACAAAGGCAAAATGCTAATCCTACCATTCTGCTTTGGCCAGCCGTCAAATTTGGTTGCAAGCAGTTTTGAAATCTCCTGGCTTGAATGGGCTTCTGCCTGCAGTCTTAGCTTTGCTTATGAATGGAGCCATCTAGATAGTTGGCTCCCCTTTTTCAACAAGTTCTTTCTCTCCCTTAAGTGCTGGCATCTGCTGTGGGGCTATTAGACTTGGGGCTGCTTTCTCTGCCTCTTAAAGCATTTCTCCTTTATGGAAATGTAATCTACCCTTTTCAAATATTTCCCCAAATAGTTTTTTCTTCTGGGGTGGGGGCTTCCCACAAAACCTTTATCTGGAGCAGAAGTCAATTAAAAACAATGGAGGTGGGATGGATTGCAAGTCCTGCAACTCAGGGCCATCTGTTCATATCTGTCCCACAAGACTCCTGTTCGCACCCTCTAACCAAGCTATAATTCCCACATTGGGGTAAAGAAGCATGCTGTGGCCCAAGAAATTAAACTTGGTTCTGGTGTTAAGGAGACAGCTTAGTTGAGATAAGGGAGTGTTTATACACATGTTTTGGGAATGCCCGGTAGTGCAGAACTTTTGGGGGGAAAGTGCAAGAGGACACTAATAGGATGTTAAACATACGATGGACAGTTACAAAGGAAAGGGTGGTATTAAAAAGAATGAGGTGGGAGAAATAGTTTTAGGCTGGAAGGATGTGACAAAATGGACAATATAAAATTGGTATTGGTATAGGGTGGATCATATTCAATTTGAGATTTTGGATAAGAGGATGAATTTGGCCAATGAAACTGATCTGTGGAATCTGATGGGACGATCTGACAAGATAAGAGGACATATGGTCAGTAGATTTCGAGACCAAGCCATAAAGAATAAATCAGAATCACTTTATAATATGTAAATAGATATATTACTCTTGAGTTAAAATGGTATATAATATGCCCCCATTTTGGTGGAGGGGTATGAATGTTGTTTGGTGGCGGGCACTAAGAACACTGGGCACACAGTTATATGTTGTATGCTTTATTCTTAAAAATCAATAAAAATATTATTTTAAAAAGGAGACAGCTTAGTTCCAATAACAAAGACACTACTACACATAAACCAAAAACATTTTTCTTTTCACTCCACCCAAGCTTGAAGTCAATTGAATAAGGTTAAAAAAAAAATCAACTTTGGACCCAACGTTTTGCATCAAGAACAAGCTGTTAAAAGGGCATTTTAACCCCCTTCCACTGACCTGAATTCTTAGTCTTTTTCCCTATTTCCAGACTTCTCAAACTGACAAAAGCATCCAAGGCTGCTTTGCTTTATCGGGTTTTTTAAACTGAAGCTTTAGCTGAATAACAGCACCAACAATGAGTAACTGGGGTGGGGGGAGTTATGTTTGCCTATCCCAGTAAAGCAGCCTTTTACAATTGACAGATGGAGATTTGGTCAATTCCGATGGTTTTCAAATTATTATTATTAGAAACATAGAAGATTGACGGCAGAAAAAGACCTCATGGTCCATCTAGTCTGCCCTTACACTATTTCCTGTATTTTATCTTAGGACGATGTATGTTTATCCCAGGCATGTTTAAATTCTGTTACTGTGGATTGACCAACCACGTCTGCTGGAAGTTTGTTCCAAGCCTCTACTCCTCTTTCAGTCAAATAATATTTTCTCATGTTGCTTTTGATCTTTCCCCCAACTAACTTCAGATTGTGCCCCCTTGTTCTTGGGTTCACTTTCCTATTAAAAACACTACCCTCCTGTGTTGTAATCATAGGTTCAAGTTTGTTCCAAGCATCTACTTCTTTCAGTCAAATAATATTTTCTCATGTTGCTTTTGATCTTTCTCCCAACTAACTTCAGATTGTGCCCCCTTGTTCTTGTGTTCACTTTCCTATTAAAAACACTTCCCTCCTGTGTTGTAATCATAGGTTCAAGTTTGTTCCAAGCATCTAGTTCGTTCAGTCAAATAATATTTTCTCATGTTGCCTTTGATCTTTCCCCCAACTAACTTTAGATTGTGCCCCCTTGTTTTTGGGTTGACATTATTATTACTATTATTATTATTATTATTATCATCATCATCATCATCATCATCATCATTATTTTTATTGGATTTTTTAAGTGGACCAGTTTAACTTCACAGAAGTTTGATTTACCTGGAGTTCTATTGTGTTGTTGAAGGGTTCCCTTTGTTTAGTTTTTTTGAGCAATATATCTCTTCCATTTTATTTATATAAACCTAGGTAGGTAGGGAGGTAGATAATAGATAGATAGGTAGGTAGGTAGATAATAGATAGGTAGGTAGATAATAGATAAGTAGGTAGGTAGGGAGGTAGATAATAGATAGGTAGGTAGATAATAGATAGATAGGTAGTTAGGTAGATAGATAATAGATAGGTAGGTAGGTAGATAAAAGATAGGTAGGTAGTAGATAATAGATAGGTAGATAGCTGGTAGGTAGGTAGATAATAGATAGGTAGGTAGGTAGATACTAGATAGGTAGATAGCTGGTAGGTAGGTAGGTAGGTAGGTAATAGATACATAGGTAGATAATAGATAGGGAGTGTTGTGTTTGGGCCTGGGCCAGCTGTTGTCCCCACAGATGGGGGAGACGCGGCACACAGTAACTCTGAAAGCCTGGCTGACAGCCAGGATGATGCAGCTGACAGCCAGGAAGAGGTAGCCAGCAGTCAGGACGAGGGAGCAGAGCCAGGACGAATTGGCAGACAGTTCAGGGAAAGGGGCTGACAATTCATCAGACAGTTTATCTTCGCTCAGCTCGTCTGCAGGACAATACATCAATTTACGCAGCCGTAGGGCCTTACAAAGAAGGGGTCGATTTAAGAAGTAGGATAACCACCCCTGGGCTGGGTGTGGTTCCCTTAATGAGGGCTAAACAGCATAAAAATGGAACGGGGCCAAAGCAAACTGTGGCTGATTATCTGGGTGGTTTGTAGTTTGATCCTGCTCTGAAGTTCCTGCTCATGGATTGCACTACAGCTTTGGGGGAATTGAACACTCTGGGACAAGCTGCTGCTTTTGTGCTGTGAATATTCAGAGACTCTTGGACTATTTCTGCTCTGTGACTTTTGTATGGGTTGGCTTTCACTGAACTTTGCAGTTGACTGAATTTTGCAACGAATCCTCTTTATTTCTCCTGAAAGTAAGGACCATTTGCTTTAAGCTTTTTTCTTTACTGTTGAAATACAAGTTTGCTACTTAACGCTCCACGTGTGTGTTTGACCTTCTTTATTGGACAATTAATCATTGCTTGAGGCCGGTCAGGCAGAACAGGTAGGTAGGTAGGTAGGTAGGTATGTGTGTGTGTGTGTGTATATATATATATATATATATATATATATATATATATATATATATATATATATATATACACACAGTGATCCCCCGCTCGTTGCGAGGGTTCCGTTCCAGGACCCCCCGCAACGAGCGGGTTTTCGCGAAGTAGCGCTGCGGAAGTAAAAATACCATCTGCGCATGTGCAGATGGTGTTTTAAACTTCCGCAGCGCTAGCGAGGAGCCGAAGATTGGGGGGCGGCGAGCGAGCGAGCGAAGCCAAGCCGGCAGCAATGTCGCCGCCGCTGCAGCCAACGCGCGCTACGATCTTCCGGGCCAGCCAGGCTCCGTCACGGAAGGCAGCCGCTTGGCCCGGGATGCTGGGCCGAGAGGAGCCGGGCTTGATCCGCTGAGCCTGGCTGGCCCGGAAGATCGTAGGGCGCGTTGGCTGCAGCGGCGGCAACATTGCTGCCGGCTTGGCTTCGCTCGCCGCTGCAGCCAACGCGCGCTACGATCTTCCGGGCCAGCCAGGCTCAGTCACGGAAGGCAGCTGCTTGGCCCGGGATGCTGGGCCGAAAGGAGCCGGGCTTGAAGATCGCAGCGCGCGTTGGCTGCGGTGGCGAGGGCTTGCGATGGAGGGTGGAGGAAGCGGCCATGGGAGGGCGAGCTGCCTCAGGGAGGAGGATCGGGCGGGACCAGGTGGGGGCTGGAATTTCTCCGCCAGTGCGAAGGGCGGGCGAGCGGCGAAGGGCGGGCGAGCGGGTGCTGGGGAGGGCTTCTCGCCCCTCCCGCCAGCAAGAGGGGGGAGCGAACAGCGTGGGCAGGCGAAGGGCGGGGCGAGCGGCAGCGAGGAGTTTGCGTGGGCGGTGGGGAAACTCCTCGCTGATGCCAGCAAGAGGGGGAAGACCCAGCGAAGCCGCCCAGCAGCTGATCTCCCGGTTGCCATCTACGCATGCGTGCCCATAGAAAAAAAAAGGGCACGCATGCGTAGATGGTATTTTGACTTCCGGGTTGAAAAATCGCAAATTACCCTGTTCGCAATGGTCGGGGACGCAATAACCGGGGGATCACTGTATATACATATATATATATATACACACACACATATAGATATATATATAGTAAAATACATAATGAAGGTTAGTAAAATATATCTAAGGAAGAATAGAAGAAGAGATATAGGAATAGAATAAAAGATATAGGAGATATAGGAGAGACAATAGGACAGGCTACGGAAGGCACTCTAGACTTTCTTTCGGCTTTTGATTATGTATTGATTGATTGATTGATTGATTGATTTTGTCCAGTATACAATGAGGGTTTTAGTGGGTATACCCATAGTTAAAATACATAATGGAGGTTATAGAGGAGATACTCATAGTAAAATATATCTAAGAAATAATAGAAAAGAAGGTATAGTAATAGAACAGTGTGTCCCAACCTTTTTTGAGCCGCGGCACATTATTCATATTTTCAAAATCCTGGGGAACATTGAAGGGGGGGGGGGGGGGCTAAAGAAAGGTTTGGACAAAAAAAAACCTCTCTCTTCCTCCCTTTTGCTCTATTTCTCCCTCTTTCTCTCTTTTCCTTCCTTCCCTTCTTTTTCTCTCTCCATCCCTCTTTCTTTCTTCCTCTCTTTTTTGCTCTCTTTCTCTCTCCCTCCTTCCCTTCCTCTATGTCTTTCTCTCTCCCTTGCTCTCTCTCTCTGTCTCTCTTGCTATCTCTTTCTTGCTTTTTTCTCTCTTTCTTGCTCTCTCTCTCTCTCTTTCACTGTCTCTTTCTCTTTGCCTCTCTTGCTATCTCTCTTTCTTTCTCTTTCTCTGCCTCTCTTGCTATGTCTCTCTTTCTCTCTTGCTATGTCTCCCTTTCTCTCTCTCTCTCTCTGCCTCTCTTGCTATGTCTCTCTTTCTTTCTCTCTTTCTCTCTCTCTTGCTATGTCTCTCTTTCTCTCTCTCTCTCTGCCTCTCTTGCTATGTCTCTCTTTCTCTCTTGCTATGTCTCTCTTTCTTTCTTTCTCTCTCTCTTTCTGCCTCTCTATGTCTCTTTCTCTCTTGCTATGTCTCTCTTTCTTTCTCTCTCTTTCTCTCTCTCTCTCTTGCTATGTCTCTCTTTCTCTCTCTCTCTCTCTGCCTCTCTTGCTATGTCTCTCTTTCTCTCTCTCTCTCTGCCTCTCTTATATGTCTCTCTTTCTTTCTTTCTCTCTCTCTCTCAGCTGACTGCAACGGGAGCCCTGACGGAGGCACTTGCAGCGCCCCGCCCAGCTGGAGCTTCCCTGGCGTCGGCGGCAGGGTGGAGGCACCAACGGTGGGGATTGGATGTGCTGCTGGACGCCGTACATGCAGGTGCTGCGGGCCTGGCATATACAGCGTCCAGCAGCACGTCCAACCGCCATCGTCGGTGCCTCCACCCTGGAGCTCCCTGGAGCTCCCTCTCGCCACCGCCGCCATCTCCCCGTGACTGCCTGCGGCCGCTGCAGCCACCACCGCCCCCGCTCCCAAAGGACACTTGCCGGGTCCCAAAGGACACTTGCCGCCGACGCCAGGGAAGCGCCAGCTGGGCGGGGTGCTGCCGGTGCCTCCGACCCGGCTCCTGCCCGATGCCGCGGTTTCTGGCGCTCTCCTGCTGGGCCCCAAAGAAGGAAGTCGGGAAAAAGGCATGAAGAATGAAGCTCTCCTTCTTCCTGCCTTCCTTCTTTGGGGCCCAGCAGGAGAGCGCCGAAAACCGCGGCATCGTGTAGGAGCCGGGGGACAGCTACGAGCGGGGAGCTCCAGGCCGCGGCACACCGGTTGGGAAACGCTGTAATAGAACATATCAATGAAAGAACAGAAGAAGAGATATAGGAATAGAAGATATAGGAAATATAGGAGAGCAATAGGACAGGGGACAGAAGGCACTCTAGTGCACTTGTACTCGCCCCTTACTGACCTCTTAGGAATCTGGATAGGTCAACCGTGGATAATCAAAGGGTAAAGTGTTGGGCGTTTGGGGATGACACTATGGAGTCCGGTAATGAGTTTCACGCTTCGACAACTTGGTGACTGAAGTCATATTTTTTACAGTCAAGTTTGGAGCGGTTCATATTAAGCTTGAATCTGTTGTGTGCTCTTGTGTTGTTGTGGTTGAAGCTGAAGTAGTCGCCAACAGGCAGGACATTGCAGCATAGGATCTCGTGGGCAATACTTAGATCAAGTTTAAGGCGTCGTAATTCTAAGCACCCGAATCTTCGGAGAGGGGTGGCATACAAATATAATAAATAATAAATAATAATAATATTTGTGAATAAAAACTTATTTTTTTTAAAAAAAGAATCCTTCACTGTCTCCCCTACACAAAAAGGCATATATTAACGCACACACACACACACAAAAAAGAAATATACTTTTCAGGTGTGAATGAGGAGGGGTTGGGTCATTCCACTCCCTGACCGTTTAAGACCTGCTGGGTGTCTTCTCTGCTCTTTAGCACAATTTGAGGCTACACTATGAAGGGAGGACTCTTCTCATTTGCAAGTCTCTCCCAGATTTCTCTCACCATGAGTCATCTTTTTTGCAGCCACAAAATGTTTTTCCAGGTATTTTTTAAAAATACACAACAACCCCCCCCCCCCACCTGTGAGTCGATCTCCTGTGTTTACTCAAGGTACTTTTTTTTTTTGGAAACTGCAACTGACAAACCGGCTGTGCAGATGGAAACCCGGTCCTGGACTCACAGCCACAATGGGGATCAGAGTTGTGTTGCTGAACTGGGCGGTTGATAAGCGAAGGGCACCCAATTTTGTTGCCACAGTGGTTGTAAGCAAATCAAAAAAAGGGGCTGTGCAGCATGTCTTTATTATTATTATTATTATTATTATTATTGTTATTATTTATTAGATTTGTATTCCGCCCCTCTCCGTAGACTCGTTTCTCTCTTACTAGTATCATGTATATAAACATACTGCTCAAAAAAATAAAGGGAACACTTAAACGGAGAGGGGCAGCATACAAATCAAATTAATAATAATAATATAATAATAATAATAATAATATTCTACGGAGTCTATGGAGAGGGGCGGCATACAAATCTAATTAATAATAGTAATAATAATACTAACAACAACAATAATAATAATAATAATAATAATAATATTTTATGGAGTCTACGGAGAGGGGCGGCATACAAATCTAATAATAATAATAAATATAATAGTAATAATATTCTACGGAGTCTATGGAGAGGGGTGGCATACAAATCTAATTAATGATAATAATAATAAATATAATAACAATAATAAATATAATAATAATAATAATACTAACAACAACAATAATAATAATATTCTATGGAGTTTACGGAGAGGAGCGGCATACAAATCTTAATAATAATAATAATAATAATAATAATAATAATAATAAATATAATAAATATAACAAGAACAACAACAACAACAACAACAATAATAATAATAATAATAATAATAATAATAATGTGTTCCAGACAGATGAGCTGTATTCGAGGATGGGTCTAGCAAAGGTTTTGGCTCCTAAACCTTGCAGGTTTCTCCTAGCGCCCTTCACCGCCAACCAGCCAGCCCCAGCCCCTTTCTGGAGACAAGAACCTTCGACACGTTGGAGGAGCACTTTGGTCTCAGGGATGGAGGCTGCGGACACAGCAGGTATATCAGCACCTCTGCCGTGTCTGGCTAAACCCCCTTCTCTCCTCTCCCAGCCTTCCTTTAATTCTGCCTTAAAGGGAAAGTCTCTCCCTCCAGAAGAGCCCATGCGAAGGAGACCCTGTGATGCCCCCAGTGCCATCCATCCAATGCAGCCACTTTCCAGGGATTTTGAGCAGAGCCTCCCTGAGGTGGTCCAGACTCCCCAAGGATGCTGAGGTTGCCATGGAGAGCTCCAGCCAATGAGCTCAGCAGGAGCCTCTGATGTCACAAGCAAAGGCTATCATTGGCTTGGACCGGATATTTGAACAATATCTACCAATCAGCTGCCTTCCCATGGGGGGTATGGATTATCTATGGATGAGCCCCCAATTTCTTCAGCCAAAGCGTCTCCCTGTGAAGGGGGACCATTGGTTGCCTGGAGAGGCTGGGAAACCCCAGATTCTGCCCTTCCTTCTCTGGGGGTGAAATCAGAATGTTATCCCTTGAATCTGGTATCAGAGATCCAGAGAATCCGAGTTTTCCTCTCCAGGGGAGATGAAAGGGAAATAGGCATAAAAGATCAGATAGGATTCATGTTCAAAAGGCCTTGCGGGAAGGGGCCTAAAGAAACCACATGGGTCTTTGCCAGCTTTAGCTGTTCAACAGACTGCCTGAGGAGGCCAGATATGATTTAAAGACCAGAGCACACACTGCCCCTTGTAGGCAATGAGAAGGACAGCTAAAGCAGGGAAAGGCCCAGGGGAGGAAGGTCCCTGGGTGCTGACTGTGGAATTCTGGGAGTTGAAGTCCACTCATCTTCAGGTTGCTAAGATTGGGAAACATGCTCTAGCAAACCCCACATTGGGCAGTTGGGGGGGGGGGATCATCATTGAAGTATCTTCCAGCTCAATTTCCCCATTATTTTAACTGTTTCCCTCTTTATGGAGGGTAAAAGAATCCTCTCCAAAAAGGGACATGGGCAACAAAATGGAGGATCTGCAGGGTCTTTGCGAGCTTTAGCTGTCCGTCTCACTGCCTGCAGCAGACCCCACGTTTGACTTAAAAGACCAGTCCACAGTCTCTTCCTACATGCAGGACAGCTGAAGCTAACTTGGGAGGGGGGTTGGTTGGTGTGTGTGAGTGGCTGCTAAAGAGGTACTTGACAAATTGGATATGACAAAAATGACATTATAAATCCCCTCAAAGTTTCTGTTTTTTAAAAAATAGTTTTTATTGGATTTTTTAAGTGGACCAGTTTGACTTCACAGAAGTTTGATTTACCTGGAGTTCTATGCCTTTTGTCCCCTGTCCTATTGTCTCTACTATATCTCATATATCGTATCTACTATTCTTCTATTCTCATCCTCTTATACTATTTATTTATTGATTGATTCATTTTGTCCAATACACAATAAGGGTTTTAGTGGGTATACACATAGTAAAATACATAATGAAGGTTATAGAGGAGATACTATTAGATTGGTATGGCGCCCAAGGACTCAGAACTGCAACTTGAATTACGTTTCAGATTTTAATTTCACTTCTTCAATCTTCCCAAGTATTTATTTCAAATGGCTATATCTATCTATCTATCTATCTATCTATCTATCTATCTATCTATCATCTACCTACCTACCTACCTACCTACCTATTATCTACCTACCTACCTATACTATGCTATACTATGCTATTCCTATTCCATTCTATTTTTTCTATGCTATGCTAAGCCATGCCATTCCTATCCACCCATCCATCTACCTACCTTTTCTAAATATTCCTATTCCACTCTGTTTTATTCTATTATATTATATCCTGCAGGCATTTTTATGGGTGTTCAAGCCCTTTCCACACCCCAGATCCGATCCTATCCAACATGTTATGCTATGCTATGCTATTCCATTCTTTCTATCCTATCCTATCCTATGCAAAGCCAAGCCAAGCCAGTCCTCTCCTCTCCATCCATCCATCCACCTACCTACCTTTCCAATTTCTACTCCATTCCATTCTGTTTTATTCTATCCGATCCTATCCTATATCCTATGCTAGGTGAAAGAAAGGAAAGACAATTGGACAGGGGACGAAAGGCACACCAGTGCACTTATGTACGCCCCTTACTGGCCTCTTAGGAACCTGTAGAGGTCAATCGTGGAGAGTCTAAGGGAGAAGTGTTGGGGGTTAGGGGTTGACACAATTGAGTCCGGTAATGAGTTCCACGCTTCGATAACTCGATTGTTGAAATCATATTTTTTACAGTCAAGTTTGGAGCGGTTCGTATTAAGTTTGAATCTGTTCCGTGCTCTTGTGTTATTGCAGTTGAAGATGAAGTAGTCATTGACCGGTAGGACGTTGCAGCATATGATCTTGTGGCAATACTCAAATCGTGTTCTAGGATTTCTAGGCCCAGGATTGTTAGTCTATTTTCGTAGGATATTCTGTTTCGAGTGGAGGAGTGAAGGGCTCTTCTGGGGAAATATCTTTGGACATTTTCAAGGGTGTTGATGTCTGAGATGTGGTATGGGTTCCAGACAGATAAGCAGTAGTCTAGGATGGGTCTGGCAAAAGTTTTGTAGGCTCTTGTGAGTAGTGTGAGATAGCCTGAGCAGAAGCTGCGTATGATCAGGTTAACAACTCTGGAAGCTTTTTTGGCGATATTGTTGCAGTGGGCTTTAGCACTTAGGTCATTCGATATTAGTATTCCAAGGTCTTTTACTGAGTGTGGGTTAGCAGTGAGAGATTGTTTATTCAATTGCTATTATCCCTGCCTAACAAAGCAGCTCAGTCAGTGGATAACCATACCATCCCCAAAGCTATTGCTATATGCTAAATAATAATTAATATATGAATTAAAATACAGTGGGTTATCCCTAAACTCTCATGTTGCTGGCATCAAGCTTAAATATGTATGGAGAACAAAAAGCACCTGCCATTACTGCCTTTTACTATGCAAGAGTATCAGGGGTTCAGTTTTGATTTATTCTGATACCCTCCTTGGTTAAATCCCTTTCCCCTTTTGAACTCCTACATTGTCCTTAAAGTGTGTAGACTTTTTAGTCTTTTGATATACAAGACAACTCAGCTTGGACAAACTGAACTCGCAGAAGACCCTCACTCAGTCAAAGACCTTGGAGTACTCATTTCCAATGAGCAGAGCCCACTGCAACAGCATTGCCAAAAAAGCACTGAGTCACAAACTTAATTCTACCCAGCTTCTTCTCTAGAAGCACTGATCTATTAACCAGAGCATACAAAACATTTGTCAGACCAATTCTTGAATACAGCTCACCTGTATGGAATCCACACTGCATAACTGACATTAATACAATTGAAGGAGTCCATAAATACTTCACAAGAAGAGTCCTCCACTCCTTCTCACACAACAATTTACCTTACTCCTCCAGACTTCAATTATTATGTTTAGAAAATTTACAGCTACAGATACGATTTCAGCAATAGAATGGTCAACGCCTGGAATTCACTACCCAACTCTGTTGTTCCTTCCTCTCTGTACAACAAATCTAATATTTAAAATAAATAAAAGGCCCTTATTAAACAACCAAACATACACACAAACATACCATGCATAAACTATATAGGCCCAGGGGAGATGTCTCAATTCCCCCATGCAGAGGTGGGTTTTAACCCTGCTGTTCAGTTCGAAAAAACTCCCTAATCTTATGTTCCCTTGTCTATTTGACCCGGACTGCAAATTGATCATTTTAGGTACTTATATTTGGTCTTTTTAAAGCTTTTTTCACCTGGAAACAAGTTTGAACATTTCTGCACACAATGGAATGAAAATTGAACTGAACAAATTAATCCTTATTGGTTTATTTTGCACATAAATGTGCCTCCCCCCCCCCATTTTTGTGAATTCTTTTTAGGTATATTGATAATTTTGCCTGCAAAATGCATTATATTTTACTAAATTGGTATGGGACTGGTAGCTTGAACACTTCTGAACATAATGATATGAAACTTGAACTGGAAAAATTGATGCATATTCATTTATTTTGCAAATAAAAGTCTCTCCCGGCCTATATCAATTGATATAAAAATTATGCTGTTAATTTCAAACTTACATACAGTGGTACCTCGGTTCTCGACCACAATCCGTTCCAGAAGTGTGGTTGAGAACCGATTTGGTTGAGAACCGAATTAATTTATCCCATAGGAAATAATGGAAATGGATTTAATTGGTTCCCAGCCCATTGACTTGCTGGGAACCAATTAAATCTACAGTATTTCCTCTATTTCCTATGGAATAAGTATCTGAGGGGACGGGGTGAGAGGGAAGGGGAGTCGGAATCCCAACACGCCCCTCCTGGCCGCCCTCTTAACAGCCTCCCAGTCTCTACCTTGTAACTGCTCCAAGCTGCAGGAAGGGTAGGGCTGGCTGCAATACCGGCAGCTTTGGGGGGCTCCTTTCCTCAGCGGTTCAGTTCGGTACCTCCAGGCAGCTGCACCAACTTTTTCCTTCCCAGCAGCGACGGCTCCGGCGGCTTACCTTCATCACATGACGTTCCTGACGCTGCTGCTCCTCATAGGGAAGCCGCCGGAGCCGCCGCCGCCGGGAAGGAAAAAGTTGGTGCAGCTGCCTGGAGGTACCGAACTGAACCGCTGAGGAAAGGAGCCCCCCGAAGCTGCCGGTATTGCAGCCAGCCCTACCCTTCTTGCAGCTTGGAGCAGTTACAAGGTAGAGACTGGGAGGCTGTTAAGAGGGCGGCCAGGAGGGGCGTGTCGGGATTCCGACTCCCATTCCCTCTCACCCCGTCCCCTCAGATCTTACATTTCGGATAGTAAACAAAATTTTCTGTTCAGTATCCGAATTTTTGTTTGGATACCGAAGCAAATTTTTGCAGAAAATTTTGTTTGAAATCCGAAATGTATGAAAAACAAGGCGTTTGAGAACCGAGGTACCACTGTACTTGGTTTTAGTAAAATGGATTTCTTTCATAAGATTAGTTGTCTGGCTACAATATGCTTGCTTTTCAAAAGGATATTCCAAATATTTCTAGCCAAATATATATAAAAAGTGAAAATAATGGCACACAGCAAGGCCTGGGGGGGGGGTGGCCCTTTTGTGGCAAAAATAAACCAATAAAAATCATTTTTTTCAGTTCATTCCTATTTTTCTTATGTTTAGGATTGTTCAATTTAGTATATCAAAACTTTTGGGGGAATATTCCTTAGAGATTTGTAGCCTAAAAAAATATAAATTGACAAAAAATATAAATTGACATGGGGGAGGGGCTTTTTGATCAAAATAAAAATATAAGCCTCAATTTTTTCAGTTCAATTTTCATATCATTATGTTCATAAATGTTCAAACTAGTTTTCCAGTGGAAAAAGACCAAATTCAAGTACCTAAAAAAAATCATTTTGTTTCGGGTCTATATGACCCAAAACAGAGTAAACGTGACTCTTTTTTTTTGCCCAGAAAAGTTTTTCCCCCACCCCCACAAATATTTTTATGATGATCAGCCATGTTAAAATGAGTAAATGAATGCATAAGATATTAAAAATATTTCTGATTTGAAGCCTGCGTAAATATAAAGTGAAAATGTTTGCAAGCAGCCAAGGGGGGGGGGGATTATTTATGATTGTAAACAACCAATAAGAAGCATTTCTTTCAGTTCATTTATATTTTTCTTATATTCAGAAATGTTCAAACTACCAATCCCACACCAACTTTAGTAAAATTGAACACATTTTGCAAGCAAAACTATCCAAAAATATTTCACAAAAACGGGGGGGGGGGCATGCATTCTATCAGCAAAATAGACCAATAAGAATTATTTTTTCATTTCAATTTTCATATCATTGCGTGCAGAAATGTTCAGACTACTTTCCAAGTGAAAAAAGTTTTCAAATTGACCAAACATAAGCACTTCAAATGAAGAGTTTTCGGTCCGGGTCAGGGTGACCCGGGAACAGAAGAAGTGTGACTTTTTGTTTTTCAGCAAGAAAGAAACCCCAATCAGTAAGTCAGCAATTTGTTCAGTTGTGGGCACATAGTGTAATTTTACGAATCCTTGTTTTACGTATTCTCTTGCATTCTTATATCTTGTGTCGATGTTCTGTGAATGAGCTCCAACATATTCAGTTTCAGATACGAACGTAACTGAAACATTGTCCTCCATAATAACAATTGGTTTCATGGGATCGCCCCAAATACTATCAACGAGAGCAGAAACACAGGCTAATGCATTACAACAATCAGAAACACAAGCATATTCAGCTTTAGTGGAAGAACAAGAAATAAAATTCTGCTTTCTAACTTTCCAATAAATTGGACAACCATTCAAAAACATTATATAACCAGAAGTACTTTTACGTGTTTCTTTATCACCTGCCCAGTCAGCATCTGCATAACAAATCAATTCAGGATACTTGTCGTGTTTCGGCTCTAGGAACAACTTCATGTCCTTGGTATGCTTCATATATGTCAGCAGTCTCTTTATGCATGTCCAATGAAATGTAGTTGCTTTGCCAACATGCCTTGACAAAAGATTCACACTCAGTGAAATGTCGGGTCTTGTCCAACTGCTAATAGTGACCCAATTACTGACCAATGAAGCGTTTGGTCTTCAAATTGAGGACAATCTAACAACCTGTAAAAATCAGTTTGCATAGGAGAACGACATGGATGTGCGTTAGACATGTTACAATTGTGCAAAAGTTGATCAACCTTGTTCTCTTGTGATAGACAAAACCCCTTCTGAGTCTTTTCAATCTGAACTCCTAGATAATCATGAATGTGCCCTAAGCTTTTCAATGTAAAGTGTCTTTCTAAACCTTTTGCAAAAACTTCACTCATACGTTTGTTAGGACCAGTATAAACAATATCATCAACATAAATAAGTATAATTTCATAAACATTACCTTGCCCTTTTGTAAACACGCATTCATATGAGTCGGACTAAATAAAGCCCATTGAATTTAGCTTCTCAATGAGGCAGCGATGCCACGAGGACGGACTGTTTCAAACCATAAAGACAATTTTGCAGTTACCAGACATCCCCTTCTCGATCCTGGAACCCGGGTGCGCTCTTCAGGTAGATGTCTTCATTTAGATCAGCATTCAAATAAGCAGTTTCAACATCAAACTGGAAAACTTCTAAATTCAAGGCAATAGCTGTGGTTAGGGCAATTTTGACACTTTCATTTTTAACTGTAGGTGAAAATGTATCTGTGTAGTCTTCAGGATACACCTGTGAGTACCCTGTGCTACTAGTCTTGATTTGTATATTTTCTCATAATTTGGTTTTTGTTTAATTCTGTAGACCCATCGTGTGCCAATAATCTTCTTATTCGTTGGAGGCTCAACATATTGAAACACTTTAAGTTTCTTTAAACTGTCCAGTTCATTTTCCATAGCCTCATACCATTTTTCTTGTTCAGACTCAGGCAAATGTTTTATTTGAGAAAAGTTCTCAGGAGGAAGTGTAACATTGTTACATAGAAAAGGAAAAGGTTTCTGTAATACTTGCTGTTGGTATCTCCTTGGAGGAATTCCTTTCGTGGTTCTCTCCGAACGTCTTGGAACTGTGGTCCATCCTTCATATTGGTCATCTCCGTCTCCAATTGCATCACTAGGAACGTCATCTGCGACTATTGAAGACTGTGTATCATCTCTTGTAGGAACATCATCTGGAGCAGCTGCCTGTGGATCAGGTTGCGCTGTACCTTGAACATCATCTTTAGGAAAATAAACTGAAGTATCATTACTGTGTATTCTGGACCAATTTGTATCTTCCTCAAATTTAGCTGAATTAGAAATAACAGCTCTGTGATTAGGGTCAGCAAATTTGTAAAACTTAGAACGTTCATCAAAACCTATAAATCTCAGTCTTTCTGATACTGGACCTCCTTTCTTTCTTTGAACCAGTGGAATGTTAACCATGGCATATGAGCCAAAAATGTGGAGGTTTTGAGTATCAGGCTTCTTTGCATGAAGCATGTAGTAAGGAGTTTGATCTATAACACTGCTTCAAGTGCGGTTAACAATGTAATTAGCATACCTGAGTGCTTCACCCCAATAGAAATTGTCCATATCAGCGTCTTCTAGAAGGCAACGGAACATAGTCCGTAGGACCCCTAGTCTTCGTTCTACAATCCCGTTAAGCTGGGGGGAGTAAGGTGCTGACGCTTGATGATGGATTCCATTTCTCCTTATCCATCCTTGGAATTGTTGCGACATGAATTCTCCACCACGATCACTTTGTATTCTTCTGATGCGGACACCATGTTGAGTGAGTACCTCTGCAGCAAAGTCTTTAAAGATCTGAAAGGTCTCAGATTTTTGTTTCATTAGGTACACATACCCATATCTAGAATAACTATCAACAATAGTCAAGAAATACTTACAGTTACTTTTAGTAGGCCGAAATGGATCGACAATGTTGGTATGAACCAAACCAAAAATGCGTGTAGACAAACGTGTGGCATGCTTAGCAATAGGTGCTGCTTTTGATTTCGACGAGTTACAGACCGAACAGTCTAAATGAACTTTGCAATTACAGTAGTACCTCTAGATACGAGCTGCTCTACATGCGAGCATTTCAAGATACGAGCTAGGAGGGGAGAGACATTTCTGTTCTACTCCCGAGCTCAAATTTGGGATAAGAGCCGAGGACAAGTCTCGCTCCGGGCTGTGCCCCCTCCGAGCGCTCACCGCCCCCGCCCGGGAAACCGGAACATCCTTCCCCTCCACGCACTTCGCCCTGCCTGCTTCCTGGCTCAAGTAGGCGGCGGCAGACCGCCTTTGGGTTTTCAGCTGGGGGAGAGGGAGTTAGGAAGGTCCTCCTGCTCGCCTGGTTATCTTGTGTGCGCCGCAGAACGGGACGAGCCGGCGATGCGTGCCCTGTCTCCCCCACCCTGGCTGCAGGCCGTCCGCGCCGCTGCTCCGCTCGGTCGGCGGTCCCGGACAGGCAGGAGCCGGGGGCTGGCCTGCTTTTGGTCCCCCGCCGCCCGCTGGCTGCGAGCGCTCTGCCAAGCGGCTCCCCCCGCTCCGCGTCTCCTTTCTCTTTGTTTTGTCTCTGAGTCTGCGGAGGGAGGGAGGGAGGGAAGCAGAGCGGGACGGCAGGCGAGGCGACCACCTCTCCGCTTGCCAAGCGCTGCAGGGAAGGAGGGAGAGAGAAGCAGGTGTGCAGCAGCCGCCGCAGAGGCCAAGTCTTGCTCCGGGCTGTGCCCCCTCCGAGCGCTCACTGCCCCCGTCCGGGAAACCAGAGCATCCTTCCCCTCCACCCACTTCGCCCTGCCTGCCTCCTGGCTCAAGCGGGTGGCGGCAGATTTTCCAGGTGGGGTGCTCGGAGGGGGCACAGCCCGGAGCGAGACTTGGCCTCCGCCGCGGCTGCTTCCCGCCTGCTTCTCTTTCCCTCCTTCCCTGCGGCACTTGGCGAGCGGAGAGGCGGTCATCTCGCCTGCCGCCCCGCTCTGCTTCCCTCCCTCCCTCCCTCCGCAGACCCAGAGACAAAACAAAGAGAAAGGAGGCGCGGAGCGGGGGGAGCCGCCTGGCAGAGCGCTTGCAGCCAGCAGGCCAGCGCCCAGCTCCTGCTTCTCCGGGGCCACCGACCGAGCGGAGCAGCGGCGCGGAGGGCTTGCAGCCAGGGTGGGGGAGGCGGGGCGTGCATCGCCAGCTCGTCCTGTTCTGCGGCGCACACAAGGTAACCAGGCGAGCAGGAGGACCTTCCTAACTCACTCACTCCCAGCCGAAAACCCAAAGGCGGTCTGCCGCCGCCTGCTTGAGCCAGGAGGACAGGCAGGGCGAAGTGCATGGAGGAATGGGAAGCTGAAGCCGCCAGCGTTTGAGCTTCCGATTCCTCCACGGGGGGGGGGGGGAGGAGCAGGATGACCTTCCTGACTGCATGGCATCCTGCATGCAGGATGACATGCATGGCAAAGGGGCGGGGAGGATCGGGAGGCTCAAGCCTCCTTCGGTGGTGGTGGCCGGTTTCTGATTTTTGGGCTTGCACACATTAATCGCTTTTCCATTGATTCCTATGGGAAACAATGTTTCGTCTTACGAACTTTTCACCTTACGAGCCTCCTCCCGGCACCAATTAAGTTCGTAAGATGAGGTATTACTGTACTATCAACCTTAAAACCATTTACAAAATCAGGCATCTTGGATAAGACTGGGTAAGATGTATGGCCCAAACGACGGTGCCATCCGTGAACACACCTGGAATGAAAAGATTTGTTTGTTAATACAGGTTTAACATTTGAAACATCATTTGGAACCTCTTGAACCTCATTGGCTTTAGGAGCCTTTGTATCTATAGTAGCAACAGGTTTTCTCTCTGGACCTGTGCTTTTGCCCTTTGGAACCTTTATACTTACATCAACCTTTGCAGGAGGATTTGGCTTTAAGTAGTAAACACCTCTAATTGGAAAACCAGTAGCAATGACTTTTTCATTCTTAATAATGTAAGCTTCTTTTAGTTTAAAGTTCACTTCATAACCTAAGTCTTCATTCAGGCGATATGTGCTGAGTAAGTTGCTTGTAGCGCGTGGAACGGATAAAACACATGGGATGAGTTGATCTAATTCTTTTATGTAGACAGTTCCTTCTCCTTCGACTTTGCATAAGTGGTTTGATACTGCATGTAATTCTTTAATATCAGTCTTATAAAATTTTGTGAAAAGTTCTTTTTGGTAGGTGATGTGAAAAGCTGTTCCGCTGTCTAATGTCTATAAATGTCGAATGTCGTACTGTGGACTCTTTTGTGGAACATTGTTCAGGATGAAAGAATTGACATAAGGACGTGGCTCACCTCTCGAACCTCGTTGAGATGATCTGTAGTTGGTGGAGCCTCTGCTTCTGGAACCCCTAGGATCTGTTCCTCTGGGCTGAGCAGGATATTGGGAGTGTTGAGACTCACCAGATTGAGAGCGTTGAAAGTCTGTTCTTCTAGGCTGATTGTGCTGTGAATATCTTGAAGTGTAGCCCCTTTGTTGATAGCCTCTACTCATTGTAGGTTTGTATCCGGATGATGTAGTTTTGAGTCTACTTTGCATAATTCCTTCTTCTTCTGTTAACAGTTTGCATACTCTCGGAGTTGTACGTTGGGCTAATGGTATGTTATTATATTTTGTAATAGCATCTTTCCATTCATGATTGAGGGAGGCGATTATTGCTGTATTGACCTGCATTTGACCAATTTGATAGCCTCGCTCTATTAGATCCTTTTGCATTGCTAGCATCTTAGATAAGTGTGAAGCAATTTTCTCTCCAGGCTTTAATTTTGTAGTGAAAAATTCAGTGAACAACAGGCATGTTCCTTCTTCTGAAACTGGTCTATAAAGTTCATCTAAAGATATGATTAAATCCCGGAATCAATTCTAGATAGATTTGAAAGGCTCATCATTTTTATGTATTCCCACCAAAAATTCCACTTAGCCAAACCTTTTTGGTCCCTTCCTCAATTTAAGATACTGTGCTAGCCTTGATCATAAACAAAAAGAGAGTAAATACTAATAGAGATCTTGATATTAATACAATTATTCGTAATAATTAATACAATTATTCGTATATATTATTCTATAGGGTTATAGAAATTAGCAGTAAATATTCTGAATACACTTCTATAGTTTGTATCTATTGCAAATAAGTCAAAAATAACTTAAAACAAATCAATCTAAATAACAAAGCAGGATAATTCAAAGCAAAACTTAATCATATATCAGACTATAAATAAAGGTTAGGAAGGCAAGAAAGGTCAAGCATGTTATATCAAATAAATTAATTAGTTATCTGACAATCAGATATTCAGTTATTCAAAATTTATCAATAGAATCAAGTATAAGCAATGGTCTAACAGTGGTATACTGTATATAGAAAGAGCTGAAGATGGGGGGGGAAGGGTTGTGAATAGATAGGCCTGGATTTCGTAATGGGCATAAAATCTCCATCTCTAAAGACTTCAGGAATCAGGCACCTGCTGTAGACTGTTGGGGCTGCTTTCTGCCTCAATTAATATCCCCCCAAATATTTCATTCTTCTGCAGGAGGTGGGCTTCCCACAGGTGACCCCTGGAAATCTTGCCGTGGAGTTTACAGTATTCTGGGTGCGAAAAACCTCAACAGCCCTCAGACCAGGCTCTCAACAATATGGTCGCGTTGTGGGCCAAGCATACCCTAAAATAGGGGTCCTGCACCTGTGATCCACGACCCACTACAGGATCGCGGGCTAATCTACATTGGCACACGTGTGGCTAGTGGCCGCGCCTGTGTAGGCGCCCCCCCCCCAGTGCTCGCGTCGCCGTGAACTGCACACACGCACTTTCCCCTTTCACAAAATCATCCCCTCTCCCCCCCCACTCCCGGCCGCCAACCCGGAAAGATTAGGATCTCTGCTCTGAAGCCGTGATAAAGTACGCTTTGCTTATGCCACGAACTGAAAATTATCTATCACAGCCCTTTGAAGCGGGAACACTACTGACCAGCAAAGCCAGGCAGAGAGTGATGTTCTGGGCTTATTTGAGGCCTTGCGCTTCCTGTCGCAGGGGGGGCGAGTGTCGTGTGATTTTTATTTTTCGAGGCCGAAAACGCTTGAATTTTTTATCATTGTAGGCAAGAGATCCCGACCGGGGAGAGACTGCAGCCGGCCTTCTAGAGGCGGAGAAACGGCGTGTAAAATCACCCGGTCGCCCCTATGCGCCCGAGTCGATGAGTGGCAACAAAGGCTACCAATCAAGTTGCCAGTTCTTTCTCCAGGTCTTGTTGCCGGCGGGGCGAAAGCGGCGTACGCCGAAGGAGGCGGTGCTGGCATAGCGAACCCGCCCGCCATCGCCAATTCCTTCACTAGTGGTGCGGTGCCGGTTTTTCCAGCATTCGTCGTTCCTTGTTCGGTAAGTTGAAGACTTTGAATGTCATTCACTTTTCCAGAATCGGGTGCCGGGATGGAGACGGGAAGGTGGAAAGAAAGCATCCTTAGACTTTTGTGACTGGAGTAGCAGATTTTTAAGAGTCTGAATTCCATAGTCAATACCGCAGTGGAATTTGTACCCTGCGAATGTCCTCCTCTGCCACATGGACGTCTTTCCATTCCTCGGGAGGTAGAGTTGCCACTCTTAACAGAGGCCATGATGCCAACTGCTTCCCTGCCTTTCACAGTCCCTCGGCTTTTCCATCAGACACGATGTTTCCAGCAAGACTGGTCGGAGAAATGCGGAGTCGATTGATTTCATAAGTTGAGCTTCTAGGCAACCAGCCAATTCCGCGGAGATAGGTGGACGTGAGAAAATGTAGGATACTTTATTTTGGACAATTTGACATATATTTCCCATTTAAAAAACCTATCATCATAGTGGGTAGAAATGTATTAGGATGCATGTGGGAAGTACAGTAAGGGCTCCAGACTGACAGCTCTCTTGACTTTGCCCCCAGACTCTGACTCTTCTATAATAAGTTTGTTGTGGCATATATCAACAATTATTTAACTTTGATCACCACTGATCTGATAACATGCTGTAAAATACTGTCTTTGGAGATGACCTGTAGGCGCAATAAGTGATACAAAATGCAATGGCTTGACTCCTAGTGGGTTAACTAATAAGCCAGGTGTTGAAGCTAATGATTGACAGTTAGGCATTTTACATGCCTAATTCAGAGTGCTGATTGTTAGCTTTAAAACAGCTTATGAAGCTTTCCTGTACTGTGCACAATTATTAGGCAACTTATATTTTTGATGATTAATTTTATTATTGAATAACTACAGTGCTCTCAGTCAATCCAAAATGTTAATAAACCTCAAACTTGAATATTTAAGGAAGTAAAAGTGAGCTTCTGGCTTTCTTAGAGGAATATGTGCACAATTATTATGCAACTAAATAAAAATATTTTTCTATATCTTTTATTTTCATCTGTTAAAGTGAAAATGAAAAAACCTTCAAAATTTACAAATAAATATTTCTGTGATTTCAAATAAAAATAATTCGTTACCAATATAGCCATCCTTCTTTTCAGTAACAATCATAAGCCTTCCATTCATAGAGTTTGTCAGTTTCTTGATCTGTTAATGATCAACTTCCTGTGCAGCAGCAACCACAGCCTGTGTACTGTTTTTCTTCAATATAAATCTCCCTTTTAGGAAGGGTCCACAACTTCTCAATAGGGTTTAGATCAGATGAGGAAGGGGCCATGCCATTATTTTTCGTTTTTAAAGCCTTTACTGGCTAGCCACACAATTGAGTACTTTGATGCATGTGATGGAGCAGTGTCCTGTATAAAATTATACTTTTCTTGAATGATACAGACTTCTTCCTGTACTACTGCTTAAAGAAAGTGTCTTCTACAGACTGGCAGTAGGTTTGGAAGTTGATTTTGAGTTCATCTTTAACCCCAAAAAGTCCCAAAGAAGCCTTCAGGAACCTCTGTAGGCAGCAAGGCCTCTGCAGCTGATAACAGAATTCCAGATCGATCCGGAGCTCTGTTATTGGCTGCAGGGACCTTTAGGAAAGCCTTGTTGGTCTTGCCAGCTGCAGATGCAAGGCAGGTGATGTGTTATCTGGCTGCAACTCTCCGAAGGTAAGTAGGAGGACAGCTCCACCCTCCCATCCCCATCATAGCTTAATTTTTACCTGTGCACTCTGGAATGGGCGGGGTCTTAATAAGAGTTTATTTTGGGGTGATGCTTATATTGGGTGCATGTGTAAAAATCAAGTTATGTCTTACTTTCAGAATAGGTCATATTTTCAGGGAAACACTGTGTCTTGTTCAGTGGTGATTGGATTTCAGCTTCCCTTTGGCCATTTCTCTGAGCACTGGACACTTTATACTTCTAGACATTTCTGGTCGGTTGTAGTTCTAGAATGTGTTAGCACTGGGGAGAGGGGCGGGGCCAATGGCCACAATGGCACAGAGCTCCCTTTCACCTGTGGGGGTGCTCCAAATCCCTGCTGCCCAGGGCTCTTGGTTCTCATGGAACTGGGCCAGATCCTCCCTGGAAGGGAGGTGAAGATGGGGTTGCTACCAGGGGTTGGCATACCACCCAGACGAACTGGCTTGACCTCCACTGGTGGCAGTGCGAAATCGGCTAGGCTGCCTTGCCTGAGCTGACCTAAGTTGTGTTGCTGATACCGCAACACAAGGATTGAAGCAGTGAGGGAACACCTGGGAGGAGAACTCCTAAGAACTTTGCTGGAGAGGTGGAGATGGAATTTTAAACTGTGCTGTTGAGTGAAGCGGCCAAATAAAGATTGGAGACTGATTAGCTTATTTTGGATTTGGAGTAAAAAATAAAGTTATCGGAAATGGAAGGAAGCAGCTGTATCTGAGGTGAGGAGTCAGTGAAAGCTTCTCAAACAGCAAGAACCCAAAAGTGCATTTAACAAGTAAAGATATATAAATTGGATTATAATAATATCCTAAAAAATTCTAAGAAGATTGATTTACTTTTTATTTTACTGAGAGATTTAAGCTTTCAAGTAAGAAAATAAAGGATTGGAATTTGTAAAACAACCCCACCTGCTGGTTGGAGGACTTACTACAAGAGACATTTTGGATTTATTTTCTTTGTTTTGTATTGTGATGTTACAAAGAACCTTCTTTGTTTACCTGTGAGGGGAAAAAAGGAGTATATTAGTTGATACTCTTGGATGATGGAAAAAACCTAGGAACTGTCTGAGTGAGGCGAATAGATTGAATATAAAGTGAGAATATTTAACCATGCTACGTATACTGTTACACATGGACAAATGTTGTAAAGAAGAACGGATTGTGATTATCATAATTAAAGATAAAATAATGGATTATGATTGTGATAATTAAGGATAAAAATTCACAAAGATTTAATAAATTATTAAAATTAATGAAGATTTTTTAGTTAATTTAGAAAAATAATTTAGAAATAATTCAGAAAAAAATTATAATCAATTTATTGATAATTATGAAATATTGATAATGAAGCTGCAATGGCAATGCATGGAACCACAGCCTCGCAGGGAGACAACTGGAATGATGTTGCATGCATAATATTCCAGGCCCCTGGGAGACATTAAAAAGAGGGAGGGGGGGCTTCGTCGGAGCGGAGCTGGCGAGTGAGCTGCTGCTCTACTGGCACGACTTTTTCTGCTTTTAAAATTTAAATCAGGTGCCCAGAGTGGGGTACTGTAAGAGGTGGTTATGCTGGACCCGATGAGAGGACTGCAAACCCTCGTTGGCTTAGGCTTTTAGACCGCCAGGACCGAGCAGAAAATAAGCTAGCATTTGCTAGCCCCTAGACATGGCCACCCCATAACAACGAGGAGGAGAGAATAAGATCGGTGATCATCGGTATTTACCTTGGAGATCCTTTTTCTTCGGAGACTTCTTGAATGTTTGTGAGATTTACAACTAGGTGGAAAGAAAGAGCAGCTCTGTTTTTATTTGAATAAGCGGCGACTGAGAGGTTCGAGCAGCAAAATAAAGTGATTGGAGATCAGCAAAGGGCGACATAACTGACAGGCTTTGAAACTGACAGGCTTTGAAACGTGGAAGGCAAGGATTTAACAACTATTGCAGCCAGGCGTGGAAGAAATATTACAAGAACTAAAGCCTGAAGATAAGGTAACTTGTGGGAGTAAAAGTATAACAGGGGAGTGTTTGGTTTCTTTTTTAAGTACACGGTGAAAGAAACTAAAAGATCTGTCTTCATTGTAACTGCGTCACACAGACATTGCCGTTTCATCTGCTTCGTTTGCTAGCTGATTGACCCTACATGGAAAACAAGGGAGTACTATATTGTACCATACTATTAACTATTTAGATGTCTCAGTCTCAACCTGCTAAACTTAAATTTTGGATTTATTGTGATATATTGAAATAACTTGGGACTGAGAAAAGCTTTGGTAAATAGGAATCAAGGATATTATGGTAACTAATTGGATATAAAGAAGAAGTGAATGAGTTGTAAAGACTTGGACTTGAATATTATTTGAATATTACTATCGATGAACTGAAACCTAAACAGATTATTTTTCTCTTTTCATCTCTTCATATTTACTCTCTCCTTTACCAAATATTTGGACTGAAATGTTGAATATTCAATGAATTGAAAATCAAAATACTCTATGTCATAATAATATTATTGTCTAGCTTTTTCATGAAATATTAATGTTAAGTACCTGTTCTGTCTGGGTGCCCCCAGACTTCAACACCAACTGGAAAAAGCAGCCAGACACGCTGGTAAAAGCAAAAGCACTTTATAGTTTGAAAAATAAACACAGAGAAAAACCTGTTCTTCCCAACAGGCAGGCTATGAGACTTCACAGCAGAGTCCTGATGGCCAGACAATACAGCAGACTTCTTTCTGGCACACCCACCACTGTAGAGAATAAGACCCACACCTTTCCCCCCCAAGGTTTCAGTATTCAAAGTCACAAACCAGAATTCCAAGACGCCAAAGATCACAGCCAGGTCCCAGGACTCCCAAAGATAATACTCCACAAGCCAGGAAGAGTGGGTCTGCCTTTTCAGCCTTTCCAGAGAGCACCACACCCAAACCCAGCTGTTGCCTCTTTAGTGCTGAAAGTACCTGGCTAATTGTCCCCTTCATTGTGTTGCTCTTCTCTGCCGGAGATCTATGATTGCTTGTGCATTTTCATCTAAGGAATCCAGGCTGCTTGCTGGGGAGAGCTCCCCCGAGGGGGACTCTGGCTGTCCTCCCTCTCCCTCAGCCTGAGATTCCTCCTCCCCGTCTGCCTGAACCTCCTGTTCCTCATCCTCCCCCTCTGAGCAGGAAGCCGGCAGAGGATCAGCCGTTCCCTGAGGGGCCTCAGACGGAATCACAACAAGTACCTATATGTTAACATAGGAAAATAATGAATTGAAAGTTATTAGGTTATTAAGAAATATTATTATTAATTAATTATTCACTTTTAAAATTATATAAGTATATTATTTAGTTATTGATATTGATATGTTAAAATAAGACAATAAGTGCATATATAAAATATTACATAGATATCAAGTATAAGTTTAACTTAAGTTCAGTATTAGCATAAGCTCCTATATTGGAGCGAATCTCTCTGCTTTTTTCCCTTTCTTGCTCTTTTTTCTTGTTTTCCTTTTGCTTCCCCCCTTGCCATAAGGCAAATAGTCATATTAATTAGTAGGTGTGTGGAGAAAACTATATTAAGTGTTTAAGATCTATGTGCTTCTCTTTACAACTATATAAATTGATATTAGAATAATAGATAGAAAATATTACTTCGTCTTAGAATATTGTGATATTCATATATTGAGTTGGACTAGACATATAATATATAGGGGGTGTTATTGGCTGTAAATTAAAAGTTCCAATGGCAACTCAACAAACTATAATGAAATCATTGAGGAGGGGTAATTTAACTATTGCATCCCCAGCTGTACAAAAATCTTCCTCAGCCTCTGATATTAACATCGCAGAAGATAAAGAACAGACTCCTACCTTACAAACGTTACAGAACTCTCTGGATAAAATACAGGAGTTTATGATTAAACAACAGGAAGCTACAAATAAAACTCAAAAAACAATATTACAAAACCATTTAGAAACACAAAAGAAATTTGAGGAAGTATGCAAGAACTTTGTCAAAATTAATACTATAATAGAAGGAGTCCAAAAGACAGTGGAAAATCATGAGACTAAGATTAAAAAGGTAGAAGAGACAGTGGAAGCTAATAAATTGAGATTAAATGATAATGAGGAGGAGCTTAAAAGAGTAAACAAGGATTTGGAAACGGCAGTGGCCCAGCTCGAATTTGAAAAAGCTTCCTTTTATTTAAGCTTACAAAACGTCCCAGAAAAAAGGGGGGGAAATCTATTTGAGACAGTGGTTGAACTATTTACGGAGAAGTTGAAAATAGACGAAGAAGAACTAGGCAGACACATAGATGAGATTTAACGGGTGCAAACCAACTATGCCCGGAGGCATCAACTCCCCAGGGAGATTCATGTTAGATTCACAAAGAAAACACTAAGGGACGAAATTTATAAGAATACCAGAGGCATAGTAGCGTATAAAGGGAAAGATATTAAAGTATTAAAGCAGATCCCGAGAAGAATTAGAGAGCAAAGAAGGGATTTTCATTATTTCACCACAAAGTTAATAAGAGAAGAAATACAGTTCAGGTGGCTGATACCCAAAGGGGTGATGGTCACCTGGAAGGGGGGAAAAAATCTATAGAAACAGTAGATCAGGCGGATCAATTTATAGCAGAGCATCTAAAAACAGAAAGGGAATGAAATATTGAACTAGAAAGAGCAAGTAGGGAGGAGGGAGAGATTGAAGAAGAAAGAATAACTAATTCTAAAAAAGGAGGAGAGGGGAAAATTGAAACCTACCGAGAATTAAAAAGCAGTAAAAGAACAAAATAGATAAGAACAGGATGGATAAGCAGGTCAAATTATTTTCTGTGAATATTAACGGATTAAACTCATAAAAAAAAAGAGGACAAGTATTTAGTAAATTAAAAAAGCAAAATGCGGATATCATATGTCTTCAAGAAGTACATATAAAAAGAAAAGATAAAACAATACTGGAAAAGCCTAAATTGGGGAAATTATTTACATCTTTAGCAGAGGAGAGGAAAAGAGGGATCGCAGTCTATAACAAAAATTGGTTAAATCTCAAAATAATAGAAAGAGATGAAGAAGGGAGGATACGTATTATAGAAATTGAAATTAAAAGGAAAAAAATAACATTAATTGTTACATATGCACCTAATAACGACAAAAAAGCCTTTTATAAAAAACTATGTCAAAAAAATAATAAAACTTGAGGAAGAAAACATTTGTGTGGTTGGAGACTAACGCAATAGCAAATTTTGAGAAAGATTATAAGGGAATGGAAAGAAAGAAAAAGAAAAAAGAATTGCCAGGTGAATTTAAAGATATAGTAGAGGAATTTAAACTGAAAGATATATGGAGGGAACTGCACAAAGATGAATATAAATATACTTACTACTCGAACCCACATAAGTCATTGCCCAGAATAGATATGGTATGGACAGATATAGAACTCCAAAAAGAGATAATAGCGGCTGAAATTGAACCCAATCTTTGGGCGGATCATAATCTGATAAGTATTACAATTAAAGGAGATTATAGTAGGAGGTATAGATGGACAATGGACACTAAAATAATAGAAGACAATCAATATAAACAATACATAGATAAAGAACGAAATTTCTTTCTAGAAAAAAATTGGAATAATGATACATCAATCCAAAACATTTGGGACATGACAAAGGCGTTTATAAGAGGTCTAACAATAGCATATATAAGTAAAAGAAATAAAAATAAGAATAACCAAATGAAAGAAAATCAAAAGGAATTAGAAAAATTGGAAATTAAAATGATAAAAGACCCAGAAAATGTGGAAATAAAGGAAGAAATGGAATTAATTAAACATAAAATTAATATTTCAGTACAGGAGGAGATAGCTCAAAAGATAAAATTAGCAAGACAAAATCAATCTGAACATGCGAATGAGCCAGGAAGATGGTTGTCATATTTACTAAATAGGCGTTGATTGCTTACCTGAACGCCTCTTCTCGTACGGTGAGTGGGTACAGCAGTCACGTGGGTTGCTCCTGTCCAATCCGATGGGACTGAGCCTAGTATTAAAAAAGCCTGCTGGATCCGCCCCTTCCCCAGAATTCGCGAATCCATAGACTAGGCTCAGTAGTGAAGCTCCATAATGTTCAACTCTCATGTGTTAGAAGAAAGGTAGGAATAGAAGTCATAGAAGACCACACAAAAGGGAGGGAAGTGACTGCTGTACCCACTCACCGTACGAGAAGAGGCATTCAGGTAAGCAATCAACGCCTATTCTCCGTACTGAAGGAGTGGGTCCAGCAGTCACGTGGGACATACCCAATAGATAGGTCCCTAGGGTGGGATTAGATTGCTATCGTGAGAGATAACGGATTGGAGTACCCTTCTGCCGAAGGCAGCGTCCGCTGAGGCGTAAGAATCGATTTTGTAGTGCCTTATGAAGGAATTTGGCGAGGCCCAAGTGGCTGCTTTGCAGACTTCCTCCAACGGGGCTTGAGTCGCCCAAGCGGCAGATGTGGCAGCACTTCTGGTGGAGTGCGCTGTAATATTCTTTGGAATGGAGAGGGAAGCTGTCTCATAGGCCTTAGAGATGGTCCCTCTGATCCAACGGCCTATTACTGTTGAAGACACTTTGGATCCCATAGATCTGGGATGATAGGCCACGAAGAGTGCTTCAGACCTCCGAATGGGTCCTGTGCGTTGAATATAAATTTTTAGCGCTCTAGTAAGATCCAGAGTGTGCCATCTAATTGCCAGGGGGTGCTCCCGTTGGAGACAAAAGGAAGGTAAGACAATATCCTGGGATCTGTGGAACATGGAACTGACCTTGGGTAGAAAGGTGGGGTCCAGTCGCAGAACCACCTTGTCCTGATGGAACTGACAGATGTCCTGTCTGATAGAGAGGGCTGCCAACTCAGATATGCGTCGGGCGGATGTAATCGCCACCAGGAATGCTACCTTAAAGGATAGGTACCTGAGGGACGCAGATTTCAGGGGTTCGTAGGGTGCCTGAGTAAGGGAATGGAGAACCCGTGGCAAGTCCCAGGAAGGATATCTGTGGATCTTAGCAGGCGTGAGGTTGGCCACTCCTCTGAGAAATTCTTGAATTTCCGGAAAGGAGCGGAGAGGCTGCCTGCGAGGCCCCGCCAAGGCAGAAGAGATGGCTGCCAGGTGGCGACGGATGGTGCTGGTAGAGAGGCCTTGGTGGAAACCTTTCATGAGGAAGGAGATTATCCTGTGAATGGGAAGACACAGGGGAGATAAGCCCTCCTGCGAGCACCACTGATGGAATTTGGACCAAGTATGGTCGTATATCCGGTTGGTAGACCCTCTTCTAGACTTCAGGATGATTTCCACTGTGTCCGGGTCGTACCCTTGCAGGTCTAGGTCTCTCCGGATAATAGCCAGGTGGTGAGGTGGAACCACTCCGGATCCGGATGGAAGGAGGCCCCCTGCCGCAACATATCCTCCGAAACGGGGAGTTGCCAGGGGTCCTGGACGGACAGCTGTTGGAGGTCCGCGAACCAGGGCCTGCGAGGCCAGTGAGGGGCGATCAGAATTACTCGAGCCCTCTCCAGGATGATCTTGTGGACCACGTCTGGCAGAATTGGAATTGGAGGGAAGGCATACAGTAGACCTGGAGGCCAAGGACTCCTGAGAGCATTGATTGCCTCTGCTCCCGGGGATGGAAACCTGGAGATGAAACGAGGGAGCTGGGCGTTGGCTTTGGTCGCAAACAGATCCAGCACTGGATGGCCGAACCTGAGGCAGATTTGGTGGAACAGTGCTTGATGGAGATTCCACTCTCCTGGATCTATGGTTGCTTGCGAGAGCCAGTCCGCTTGGACGTTGAGGCTCCCCGAGATGTGATCGGCTAGGAGCGACTGGAGATGTTTCTCCGCCCAAAGGCCTAACTTTAGGGCCTCCCTCATGAGGGCCTTGGATCTTGTGCCTCCCTGTCTGCAAATGTGGCTTTTGGTGGCTATGTTGTCGGTAAGAATCAGAACATTCTGGTTGGAGATGTGAGGTTTGAATTGCTTTAAAGCTAGAGACACGGCTCTTAATTCTAGCCAATTGATGGGCCTGGAAGCCTCCTCCGGTGACCACGTGCCCTGGGCTAGTAGACCCTGGGCATGGGCTCCCCAGCCCGAGAGGCTGGAATCTGTGGTGACAACAAACTGATCTGGGCACCGGAAGGGAGATCCCTTGTCTAGGGCTGGAGAAGTCCACCACTTGAGGGATCTGCGAACTGTCGGTGGAATGGCGATGCGACGAGTCGAGTTGCTGTGGCCCGATCTCTGGAATGGTAACAGAAGCCACTGTAGTTCCCTGGCATGAAGGCGGGCCCAGGGGACAATGCCAATACATGACACCATCTTTCCCAGTAGGGAGGATAGGGTGACGATGGAGGCAGATTGCTGGGATAGGATGCGAGCGATGAGATCCAACATGCTGTGTTTTCTCTCAAGAGAGAGGAAAACCTGGGATATCTCAGAATTAATGACAGTTCCCAGATGTAGAATGGAAGTGGATGGCTTAAGGTGGCTCTTCTTGAAATTTATAGAGAAACCATGGTTCTGTAGAACCGACATGGTGGAGGAGAGATCTGCAGCCACTCCATTTTTTGAATTCCCATGAATTAAAATGTCATCTAAATAACATAAAATATGAATGGGCGTGGCCCGGATATGAGCCGCCAGGGATCCCAAGAGCTTAGTGAAGACTCTGGGAGCTGAGGAGAGCCCAAATGGCATAGCCCTATACTGAAAATGCCTGCCTTGAAAAGCAAAACGCAGAAATTTTCTATGGCCTTTGGCAATGGGGATATGGAGGTAGGCTTCCGTAAGGTCCAGGGAGACCATAAAATCCCCCGGATGCAGGGCGGCTAAGATGGAGGATAAGGAATGCATTTTGAATTTCCTATATTTTATGAACTGGTTCAATTTTTTTAGATCTAAAATGGCTCTCCAACCTCCAGAGGTGTTAGGGACCATGAAGAGGATGGAGTAGAAGCCCAAGCCTCTCTGGAGAGAGGGGACCGGCTGGATAGCTTTAATAGCTAACAAATGAGAAATAGCCTCCTCCATTCGGATACGAGATGTAGAGGAGCTGGGAGAAGGACAAGAAATAAAACGGTTAGGGGGAGGAGAAATGAACTCTAAACAGAGACCCCTTTCCACAGTATCAATGACCCAGGGGTCCTTACAAGAATGGTGCCAGGCGGAGGAGAAACAGGCCAGGCGACCGCCTATGGGAAAAGAGGGAGACTCACCATCTGGATTTTTTGGAGGCTCTGGTAGAGGAGGATCCCCTCTGGTAGCGGGAACCTCTGCCCCTGGAGTTTCTAGATTGGGATCGAAATCGAGGGGAATACTGACCTGGATTCCTTTGAAAGGCGAAACCTTGATCCTGTTGACGACCTGTGCGCCGAAAGGACTGTGATTTAGAGGCCTTCTTGGCGGTAGGTCCTAAGACCTTTTTCTTGTCCGTGGTCTCTGTGAGGAGAGGGTCCAGAAGGTCTCCGAAGAGGAGATTGCGTTTCAGAGGACCCATGGCTAACTGCCACTTCTGCCTTACTCCCGCCTGCCAAGGGCGGAGCCATAGAAGTCTTCTGGCCGTTGTGGAGGCCGCTACTGACCTGGCTGCAAATCTGGAAGATTGGAGAGTAGCATCCGCTACATATTGGTCAGCTTCGAAGATTTTGTTGAAATCTTGTTGGCCTCGTAGATCATCTGGAGGTAGATGTTGTTGAAGCTGACGAAGCCACAAGAGCATAGCTCTGGAAAAAAAGGATGCTGCTGCAGCACTTTTAATGGCCCATGAGTCAGCGAAGAAACCTCTTTTGAGCATTTGCTCAAGACGCTTGTCTTCTGGACGGAGGACCTCCTCTGCTTCGCCAGGCATGGCAGCAGCCGAGTGAAGAGTCTTCACCGGATCATCTGGCCTGGGACAGGCTAGGAGTTCCTCATAGGAGGGAGAGAGCTTGTAAAGCTTCTTGTCCTTGGAAGTGGGAGTGAAGCCAGAGGTTGGGTGGTCCCACTGTTTGAGCAAGGCGTCCTTAAACAATTTGGGCATAGGAATTACCTCATTGTCTTCCTGTTCTTTCATGAAATAAGGAAGATTTTCTTCCGGAGGGTCTGTGGAAGGAGTAGCCTGCTTTTCTTGCGTGGCTAGCCCCGTGGATACTCTTGCCTTAAGAAGGAGAGATTTGAAGAGTTGAGGTGGAAAGATGGCAGCTGGGGCTGGAATCTTAATTTGAGGGTCCTCATCTTCCGACAGACGCTGAAAGGGGTCATCATCCTCTTCTACATCCACATCCTCATTCTCTTCCTGAGAGGAATCAGAGTCCTCCATGACTGGGGCCCTGTAGGAAGGAGAAGAACTCACGGGACGGGAGGAACATGGAGGGGGATGAGACAAGGAAGGAAGGAACATTGATGGCCGAGAGTTTAGCATCAATGGTTTTAGTCAAAACAGACAAGATAGACTGAAACTCCGGAGGCAAGGAAGAAATATCAGCTGGAAAAATAGGAGGATCCCTGAAGGCCTGAGAGGGTTCTGGCTTGGAGGAATCCTCAGTAATATCTGGCTCCTCTGGACCTAAGCCCCATAGGTTAGGTTGGGGTGGATTTAGGTTTGGCTCATCCAGGGATAGCACAGGAACCCCAGAGAGAGGTAGGTTAGAGGCCTCTGGGGGGGTTGGATTCATATGCACTTGGGCCTGCACCTTTAAACGTTTGGCTGATTTATCATGTATTTTTTGCAGGGCTAGGTCCCTTCTCTTCTCAGCCCTGGTGGACTTAGCCAAGGAATGGGCCCCTGAAGAAGAGGAGGAAGAGGCCTGGGGGATATTAGTAGATTCATCACCAGTAGGCCTAACCTCTCTGGGACCTTTAGTAGTGCCTTTCTTTGTAAAAGAAGCCATAGTCTGAACAAATTACAGAAGATGAGGCTTGAGCCAAGAAAATTAGGGGGGAGAAGAATTTAATGAGCTTCCCAAGAGGAGAGGTGACCCTGCTCCTAGGCCCAGGAGCGACTGCGACTTAGGAACAATCCGGACAGTACCAAGAGTTCGTGTCCCTAAATGCAGCGTGGCAGGCCTCACTAAACTTAACTTAAGTAAACCAAGGCACACTGGCTGGAGGCCACTTCCGTGGAGAATAGACCTGAGGGACTCACAGCTACTCCAGGGTCAAGCGGCGGACTGGAAGCACTGATGGCTGACCAAGAAGGGCAAAACCGAAAGTGCGAAGTTACTGGGCGCGAGGGCCTTCGTGCCAAAAAACCCGCTCCGTTTAATTTGCAATCGGAGGGAACTAAGTCCGGGAGACAATCAAGTCCCACACCGCAGGAGGTAAATAGCCCTTTAATCCTTATATAAACAGTGGCTTGCCCCGGCAGGACCTCCAGGCCGAGAGGAATAAAGTTAAATTCCAGGCAGCGACAGCACGGAGGGAAAAACAAAACCGCGAATGGCTGTGCTGCTCACTTCTCCCCCAAACTCGAAGCCCGGTAGGGCTGAGTAGAATCCACTGCCGGCAAGCTTTAATAATAGAATAATCTTACTGTTTTTAGAAGAGAAAGATCGAAGGGAAGGTGTTTTGAGAGGAACGAGCGTTCACACGACCGCAGGATAGCGGGACTGAGCGAATTCTGGGGAAGGGGCGGATCCAGCAGGCTTTTTAAATACTAGGCTCAGTCCCATCGGATTGGACAGGAGCAACCCACGTGACTGCTGGACCCACTCCTTCAGTACGGAGAAAAAGGAAAAAGAAAAGAAATATATCCAGCAATTGGACGAAATGGGAGAGAAACAAGTTGAAATAGAGGGGGGGGGGAAAGATAATTAAAAATTTTTTTCAAGGTCTATACAAAAAAGACGAGATAGGAGAAGAAGATATAGAACTATATTTAAACAAGTCTGAACTACCACAGGTGTCTGAAATTAATATATATAGAATGGAAAAAGATATTTCAATGATAGAGCTTGCGAGAGCAATTAAAAAACAAAATAGTAACAAAACACCTGGAACAGATGGGATCCCAGCGGAACTATACAAACAAATGCAAGAACCCACAAAAAAACTGATGTTAGTAATGTTAAATGAGGTGTTAAATAAAGGGAAAATCCCTCAATCATGGAAGGACAGCTTAATTACTCTAATACCTAAAGACATAAATCAAAGACATTTGATAAAACAATACACACCAATAGCACTATTGAATTTGGATTATAAAATTTTCGCAATGATTTTAGCAGAAAGATTCAAAATAATTATAAATAAAATAATACACCCAGACCAAAACGGCTTCCTACCAAATAGAAATATTAAAGATAATCTAAGAAATATAATAAATATATTAGAATACTATGAGACAAATCCTGGGTAAACCATGGCTTTGATATTTTTCGATGCAGAAAAAGCATTCGATAATTTAAATTGGATTTTTTAAATAAATCAATTAGTAAAGATGAAATTTAAAGAAAAATTTATTAGGACTATCCAAGCAATATACACCCAACAAACAGCCAAAGTGATTATTAACGGCGAATTAACAGACAATATAAATATAGAAAAACGTGTACGACAAGGATGTCCTCTATCTCCATTGATATTTATACTGGCTATAGAGATTTTACTAATACAGATTCGAACTAATAAGGATATTAAAGGACTGAAAATAAAAGATCAAGAATATAAGATTCAGGCATTTGCCGATGACCTAGTTTTTAACATAGAAGATCCCATTGAATGTGGCAGGAAATTATTAGATGAAATTATTAAATTTGGGAAAGTAGTGGGATTAAAAATTAATAAACAAAAGACTATAATAACAAAAAATTTAATAAACAAAGAAAAGAAAATATTAGAAAACAAATTAGAACTACAACTTGTAAAAAAAGTTAAATACTTGGGTATAAATCTGTCCTCAAAGGCAATTACAATCAAGGAAGATAACTATACAGTACTGATCAAAGAGATTAGTAAAAAATTAGAAAAATGGAACAAACTACAGATCTCTCTTATGGGAAGAATCTCTGTAATTAAAATGACTATTCTCCCTAAAATACTAGATTTATTTAGAACATTTCCAGTTACCTTAAAAAAAAACCTTCTTTCAAAAGCTTAATAAAATTATAACAAAATTTATTTGGGCAGGAAAAAAATCAAGGATCAAAATACAGTATCTACAGGATAATAAAATCAGGGAGGTTTTGGGTTACCGGACTTTGAGCTATATTATACAGCATCAATTATGGACTGGCTAAAAGATGATCAAATTAGAGAATAAACGATTACTATTTCTAGAAGGCCATGACCTGATGGTAGGGTGGCACGCCTTTCTATGGGACAGGAAAGATAGAACTCATAAATACTTTAGACAACACATTATTAGAAATTCGATCCTCGAAGTATGGACCAAGATTAAAAGATCACACTATTCACAAACCCCACAATGGTTCTCCAGTATGGAGGCCATAATGCATCCCAATACAAAAGATTTAAATAAAATGGTTAATTATTATAAATTACTAGATGGAAGAGGTGAACTGAAAACAAGGGAGCAATTAGAAAAAAATGGAATAAGAATAGACTTGTGGCCATACAATATAATAAAATCGAGATATCAAGAGGATAAAAAAACAAATGGGATACAAAAAGGAGAAATAGAACTTGACAAAATAATATTAGGTCCAGACCAGAAAATGATTTCAAAATTCTATAAGTACCTATTAAACTATAAAATGGAAGATTATATAGTCAAAAACAATATTCATAGTTGGGGTAGGAATTTTGGATATAGTGTAAGCCTAGACAAATGGGATACGATATGGTCCAGAAACTTCAAATTAACGAAATCAACAGCATATAGGGAAATTTTGTATAAAATGTATTACAGATGGCACCTCCCTCCAGCAAGACTGGCACAAATGTACAAAGGGATAAATCCAGAACGTTGGAGGTGCAAAGAACATATGGGGACCTATTACCACATCTGGTGGACCTGCCCAAAAAAAAAGAAACTTTGGATTAAAATACAAGATTGGCTGACAGATATACAGTGATCCCCCGTTTATTGTGTCCCCAACCATTGCGAACAGGGTACTTCGCTATTTTTCAACCCGGAAGTCAAAATACCATCTACGCATGCGTGCCCATGGGCACGCATGCGTAGATGGCAACCGGGAGATCAGCTGCTGGGCGGCTTCCCTGAGTCTTCCCCCTCTTGCTGGCGTCAGCGAGGAGTTTCCCCACCGCCCACGCAAACTCCTCGCTGCCGCCCGCCCTTCGGCCGCCCACGCCGTTCATTCTCGCCGCTTTCGAGCTGAGTCCGGGAGCGAATTCGCTCCCGGACTCAGCTCGAAAGCGGCGAGAACGAACGGCGTGGACAAGCCGTTCCTTGCCGCTTGCTATCGGCGCTTTCGAGCTGAGTCCGGGAGCGAATTCGCTCCCGGACTCAGCTCAAAAGCGCCGATAGCAAGCGGCAAGGAACGGCTTGTCCACGCCGTTCGTTCTCGCCGCTTTCGAGCTGAGTCCGGGAGCGAATTCGCTCCCGGACTCAGCTCGAAAGCGGCGAGAATGAACGGCGTGGACAAGCCGTTCCTTGCCGCTTGCTATCGGCGCTTTCGAGCTGAGTCTGGGAGCGAATTCGCTCCCGGACTCAGCTCGAAAGCGGCGAGAATGAACGGCGTGGACAAGCCGTTCCTTGCCGCTTGCTATCGGCGCTTTTGAGCTGAGTCCGGGAGCGAATTCGCTCCCGGACTCAGCTCGAAAGCGCCGAGAGCCAGCGCCCCCCGGACCCCCAACCCGGGTTTGGGGGGCTGCTAGGAAGCCCTCCATGCCGGCGGCAAACAGCCGCGCCGCCCCCAATCTTCGGCTCCTCGCTAGCGCTGTGGGAGTAAAAACACCATCTGCACATGCGCAGATGGTGTTTTTACTTCCGCAGCGCTACTTCGCGAAAACCCGCTCGTTGCGGGGGGTCCTGGAACGGAACCCTTGCAACGAGCGGGGGATCACTGTACTCCAAATCAAAATAAACAGAAGACTGGAAGCGTTCCTGCTAGGAGTAATAAATCAAAAATTAGACAAAAATAAATATTATCTGCTGATACACATACTGACTGCAACTAGAATGGCAATAGCCCAATGCTGGAAAAAACCTAACCCTCCGGAAGACTCATTAATACTAAAGAAAATTCTTGACTGTGCAGAACTAGATGTCTTAACATTAAAATTAAAAAACAAAGAAGACTCTGACTATTATAAAACATGGAACATATTTTATGATTGGTTTAAGAGGAGAAATAGAAGTTCAAATTGAATTACGATAATAATGATGCTTTAAGATACATATTTATGGACAGAAAGATGAAATATGATGTAAAGACAACATTTTTTTGTGAAAACAAATCTTTATGTAACTAAATTAATTAATAAAAAAGGGTACAGAAGGCGGTTTAAAAAAATAATAATAATAATAATAATAATAATAATAGATATTGATAACCAAAAAGAACAACAGTGAATGCCGATGACTTCTATTCACCAGAAAATAATTTGATATGCAATAAGACTGAAACTCTCCTTCTCTCAAGAGGAAATTGATGTTTTTATGTTATTTGTAACTTTGTAATTGTCCAGGTGTTTTTTGGTTGGCTTAGAAGTGTATGTATGTTTTTCTATTTCTTTTTTGTGTATTGCAAATATTGCAAATATGTCTTTTTTTTTTTGTAAATATTTTTTATTGATTTTTAACAATTTTTATATCACACAACATAAAACAGTGCGTAGTGAATTGTGCCCACCACCCCGACACACACACATTCCCCACCACCAAATTGGGGGTGTTTCTTGTATAGTCCACTTAACCCAAGAGCAATATATCTGTTTACATATTATACAGTGATTCCAATTTATTTCTTGTAGCTTGGTCTCAGATTCTGCTCGTCATATATCGTCTTACCTTGTCCCACCGTCCCATTATCCAAATTTATCCTTTTTTCCATAATTTCAAATTGAATATGGTCCACCATGTACCTATACCAATTTTGCATTGTCCATTTTGTCGCATCCTTCCAACCCAAAACTATTACTGCCTGAGCGCTTTCTATTGCTGCTTTTTTTATTTCTCTAAATTCTCCCATCGCATTACTTTTTACTAGTACTGCCATTTCCTTAGTGATTGTCCATTGTATATTTAGCATTCTATTGATATCCTCTTTCACTTTTTGCCAAAATTCCTGCACTATCGGGCATTCCCAAAACATATGCATAAACACTCCTTTGTCTTGACACCCATGCCAACAATTCCCCCTGACATTCTGCTGAAAATGTGCGAATTGAACGGGAGTAAAATACCACTTATGTAATATTTTCCTTCTCATTTCCCTGATTCTTGTATTTTTAATTTTCCTTATATCTTCTACTATATTTTCCATTTCTTGTACCTCTACTGGTATCTCATTTTGCCACCATTTAGTCAATCCATCAATCGTATCCCCTTCTGACTGTACTAGCAATTTGTATATATTAGTTGCTTGCGCCTTTATCCCCTCACTTTTTTCTCTTATTATTTTCTCTAACCCTTTCTCCTCCCTCCATAATACTTCTTTATTCTCCCTCTCATTAAGATATTTACATATTGCATTTATTTGTAGCCACCTTCCCTTACCTAACCACCATTCTATACGATTTCTACTTGGCCTGCCATCCTTCTCATATAACTGTTCTATCTTAGTTATCCCTCTTCCCTTCAACTCTCCTATAACCCTATTTAAGTTAGTTTCATTTTCTCTATTTATTACATAAAGCGATGACAGTTTAAATTTATATAATCATATTTTCCCCTGCCATTTTTTCCAAATTTCCATAGTCCCTTTCATTGGGCCTATTAATTTACCTAAGTCACTCCTATTCCACTTTCTAAAAATTAATTCTCTATTCTTCATCCCGTTTATCTGTTTTTCCAATTTCACCCATTTATTTTCACCTAATTGCAACTCCATTAACCTTTCCATTTGAAAAGCTTCCCTATACAGCTCCAAACATGGAACTCCCCATCCCCCCTCTTTTTCATTCGCAATTAACCACTTTTTTCTTATTCTTGGTCTCTTGTCTTCTTCAATCCAATAATTTAGTTTTTTGTCCCACTCTTTAACCTTACATACCGATAGCCCCCCGACAGCACCTGAAATAGGTACATCATCTTGGGAGCTATCATCATTTTTAAAGCTCTTATTTTAGAGAGTCTCCTTAGCTTTTTATCTTTCCAGCTCCTCATCTGTTTCAACATTTTCCTCCATATTAATCTATTTTTTTTAAAATATTTTTTAATTGATTTTTAACAATTTAAAATCACACAACATAAAACAGTGCGTAGTGAAATGTGAATTGTGCCCACCACCCCGACATACACACATTCCCCACCACCAAATTGGGGGTATTTCTTTTATAATCCACTTAACCCAAGAGCAATATCTCTGTCTCCATATTATAGAGTGATTCTAGTTTATTTCTTGTAGCTTGGTCTCGGATTCTGCTCGTCATATATCGTCTTACCTTGTCCCACCGTCCCATCAGCCATCCCAAATCAGTTTCATTATCCAAATTTATCCTTTTTTCCATAATTTCAAATTGAATATGATCCACCATGTACCTATACCAATTTTGCATTGTCCATTTTGTCGCATCCTTCCAACCCAAAACTATTACTGCCTGAGCACTTTCTATTGCTGCTTTTTTTATTTCTCTAAATTCTCCCATCGCATTGCTTTTTACTAGTACTGCCATTTCCTTAGTGATTGTCCATTGTATATTTAACATTCCATTGATATCCTCTTTCACTTTTTGCCAAAATTCCTGCACTATCGGGCATTCCCAAAACATATGCATAAACACTCCTTTATCTTGACAACCATGCCAACAATTCCCCCTGACATTCTGCTGAAAATGTGCAAATTGAACGGGAGTAAAATACCACTTATGTAATATTTTCCTTCTCATTTCCCTAATTCTTGTATTTTTAATTTTCCTTATATCTTCTACTATATTTTCCATTTCTTGTACCTCTACTAACATCTCATTTTGCCACCATTTAGTCAATCCATCAATCGTGTCCCCATCTGACTGCACTAGCAGTTTGTATATATTAGTTGCTTGCGCCTTTATCCCCTCACTTTTTTCTCTTATTATTTTCTCTAACCCTGTCTCCTCCCGCCATAATACTTCTTTATTCTCCCTTTCATTTAGATATTTACATATTGCATTTATTTGTAGCCACCTTCCCTTACCTAACCACCATTCTATACGATTTCTACTTGGCCTGCCATCCTTCTCGTATAACTGTTCTATCTTAGTTATCCCTCTTCCCTTCAACTCTCCTATAACCCTATTTAAGTTAATTTCGTTTTCTCTATTTATTACATAAAGCGATGACAGTTTAAATTTATATAATCCTATTTTCCCTTGCCATTTTTTCCAAATTTCCATAGTCCCTTTCATTGGGCCTATTAATTTACCTATATCTCTCCTATTCCACTTCCTAAAAATTAATTCTCTATTCTTCATCCCGTTTATCTGTTTTTCCAATTTCGCCCATTTATTTTCACTTAATTGCAACTCCATTAACCTTTCCATTTGAAAAGCTTCCCTATACAGCTCCAAACATGGAACTCCCCATCCCCCCTCTTTTTCATTCGCAATTAACCACTTTTTTCTTATTCTTGGTCTCTTATCTTCTTCAATCCAATAATTTAATTTTTTGTCCCACTCTTTAACCTTACATACCGATAACCGCCCCGACAGCACCTGAAATAGGTACATCATCTTGGGAGCTATCATCATTTTTAAAGCTCTTATTTTAGAGAGTCTCCTTAGCTTTTTATCTTTCCAGCTCCTCATCTGTTTCAACATTTTCCTCCATGTTATTCTATAATTAATCTCTTCCATTTTCACTGGGTTTTTTAATAACCAAATTCCCAAATATTTTATTTTTTAAGTCCTAATTTCAACCCTGATTCTTTCCTAATTTCTATCTGTTCTCTCGGATCTATATTTAAACACATAATCTCTGATTTTTCCATATTAACCGACAGTCCTGATTCCTGCTTTAACTCTTGTAAAATATTTATTATACCTTTAATCATCTCCATCGGGGTCTGGGTCAATATAATTGCATCATTTGCAAATAAATTTATTTTCATTTCTAATTCCCCTATTCTATATCCTGCCCAAGTGTTATCTTGTCTTATCTTATTAGCTAAGATCTCTATTGCTATTACGAATAATTTTGGAGACAGAGGGCATCCCTGCTTGGTGCCGTTTAATATTTTAATACTCTGCGTTCTTTGTCCATTCACTCTTATATATGCTTCATTTCCTTTATAAATCTCTTTTATAGTTTCACAAAAAATTTTCCCCATATTTAATTTGTTACATAATTTATATAAGTAACTATGGTTAACTTTATCGAACGCTTTATAAACATCTAATTTCAAAATTCCCAATTTCCTTTTAGTAGCGGTAGCATGGTGCATCACATTCATTACATTTCTGATTGGTTCACTTATTTTCCTTCCCTTCACGAATCCATATTGATCCTCTTCAATTATTTTTGGTAAAATATTTTCTAATCTATTTGCCAGTATTTTCATAAATATTTTATAATCCTGATTTGCCAAACTGATCGGACGGTAAGACCCAGGCTCTCTTAAATCTCGACCCATCTTCGGAATGGTAACAATTTCTGAAAGCTTCCATGTCTGTGGGATATCACGATTTGACAATATATTATTAAACAATTTCCCCAAATGCGGCAGCAAAACATTCACATAAGTTTTATAGAATTCCCCTGTAAACCCATCTGGGCCCGGTGCTTTGGCTTGTTTTAACCCTTTAATTACTCTAGCAATTTCATCTTGTGTAATTTCTGCATTCAAAATTTGTTTATCTTCTTCACTTACTATTTTCCCAACCTTGAGGACTCCTCTTTATACAAATCTTCATAATATTTCCTCATTATCTCCTCTAACTGGTCATTACCATATCTAACCACTCCACTGGTGTCCCTCATTGCTAAAATACATGATTTTTCTTTCCTCTTCTTCAGATATCTCGCCATTTGCTGCATTGATCTTGTCCCCCAGCTCTGTATTTTTTGTCGCATCATCATTCTCATCTTGTTCCATTTGATCTCATCATACACCATCAATTGTTTCTTTTTCAATTTCAATAAACTATTCCAATCTCTACTTTTCATTATTCTTAACTGCTCTTGTATCAAATCTATTTCCCTTATCTTCCTTTCCCTCTCTCTACCCCACCTCTTCCTAATATCTGCTTCCATACATATACATTGTCCCCTCATGAAGGCCTTACATACATCCCATACAATTGATTTTTTAATACCACCCACATCATTAATTCTAAAATATTCTGATAACTCTGTTTGCAATTTCTCTTTATCTTGTTCCCTAGCAGTTACAACTGCATTATATCTCCAAATTTTTTGATTTCGTTCCTGACCTATTTCCAATTCTGCCAATAGTGCGGCATGATCTGATATCCATATACTTTTAATGTCTACTTTTTTAACTTGTATATTACCTCCCCTATTCATTAATATGTAGTCTATGCAGCTAAATGTGTGATATCTTGCTGAATAATATGTAGCTCTGTTTAAAATATCTGCATGTAGATCCACCATATTAAGTCTATTTAAATGTAACATCCTGCTATTTGCAGTCCCATTTGTTAATTGCATATTAAAATCTCCTGCCAAAAAAGTTGAGCCCTCCTTAAAATTGTCTAACTTCTTCTTAGTATTTATTATAAATTGTTTTGTTTTCCCATTTGGGGCATAAATTGCTGCTAATGTCAACTTCTTTTGATTTATTTTCCCTTTAACAAATATCCACCTTCCTTCTCTGTCTTTCTGAATTCCGACCTCTTCAAAATTAACCCTCTGATGAATCAGAATCGCTGTGCCTCGACTATTTTGTGTTCCACTTGACTCAAACACCCATTTCCAATTTCTATCATTAATCAAGTTATCCCTTCCTCCCCGTCTTTTATGTGTTTCTGTCAAAATCATAATATCCACCTTATATTGCTTAGCCATCCTTAATATCCTAAAACGTTTCAAATCCGATCCCAAACCATTCACATTTAAAACCATTATCTTACACTCCGTAATAATATACCAAAAACACCCTTTTCCCCTCTTGTTTTGCCCTTGGTTTATATTTTTCCCTTTTCTTTACCCCTATTACCCCCCCCCCAACGTGCCTCCCCCTGTGCTCCCCCCACTGAGAGGGGAGAAGACAAGAAAAAACCTTGCCCATACCTGAGGCACATTATCTGGATTGCGTTCTCACTCAACTAGCTCCTCTTTCAACCCTTTTTAATTATAATAAAGAGAAATCTTTCCTCCCCTTTCTCCTTTAAATAATTCCTTCTTTAATTTTAAATTCTTTAACCACCTTTTTCTCCCCCTTAGACTTCCCCCACCGAATGACAAATATACAGGAATCCCAAGGCATCTCCAAGAATAATAATAATAATAATAATAATAATAATAATAATAATAATAATAATAATAATAGTAATAATTTTTTTTCTTTTTTTCTTTCTTTTTTTTCACAACAAGACAAGGAGACCAAACACCATCACTTTCTGGCTCTCTTCTCACGCAGAGCCCATGTTTTTCTCTGCTCCTTTCTGATGGCCTCCACCTGCCCGGTTAACTCCTTCAGCTGCTCTTCCCTTCATCTTTCCTCCTCGTCTGGGGTACTCCGACTGTCAAAAGCCTCTTCTCCTTCATGTGCTAGTGCTCCAGTTTCCTCAAACCTAATCCCCAGTTGATCCAATAAAGCCTTTCCCTCCTCTAATGAACGTGCTCTGTACATTTTATTTTCATGGAACACCAAGATAGCCACTGGGTAGCCCCAGCTAAATCTGGTTCCACTTTGATATAACCAGCTTGCAATTGGTTTCAAAACAGCTCTCGCTCTCAGAGTTTCCCAGGAAAGATCCCTCAGAACCCTTATCTCATTTCCGTCTTATTTAAGGCTCGTAGAAGTCTTCAAAGATTTATAAATCATCTCTGCTTTTTTTTCACTGAGGAAAGCCACAATTATGTCTCTCTGCCTCCCGTCTCTTCTTGGTGCCGCCCAGTGAACTCGCAATAAATCTTCCAAGCTGACTTGTACGCCTCTCTGTTTATTTAACCAAGCGCAGACTGCTTCTGTTAACTTTGAATCAGAGGCAGAATCCATTCTGAACCCACGCAGACGCAAATTCCTTCTTCTCTGACGGTCCTCCAGATTAGCAATTCTGTCATTCATTTGTTTTATTATTCCATCGTGATCCTTCACTTGTTTTTCAACTTTCTGTATCTTTCCAGCAGAGGATTCCTCCTCCTTTTTAATTTACTTTACTTCTGAAGCCAGCTGACCCATTGTAGTTTCTACTTTAATAAATCTCTGCTCAAATCCAGAACAAATGTCCAGCAATTTATCCAGGTTTTTTTCAATGTTCGCGAAGCTGGAAGCGTCTTCTTTTTCCCCTCCCTCTGCCATTTTAAGATTTATTGTACTCACTTATCACTTCCTTGTAACAGCGAAAGCACCTCCATCTTTGCTTGAAATCGTAAATCTTCAAATTCTCTTTCATGCCCGTAGATTCCTGTACCTCCTATTTTTTTCCTAAGAAGGATTTATAATATTTTAAAGGGAGAGAAAACCCTTTACATTATATATTAATTCGGAGCCAGAGGTGAAATGCCTAGAAACCAATTCGGCACATGCGCAATCCCAAATATTGCAAATATGTCAATGTATATATTTTCTTGATTATGCTTTTTAAAATAAATTAATAATTTTTTTTTGATATATAGTAATTATGGAATAATTGGAGTAAGAAAATACAGTGAAAAATACAAATAAATCAGGGAAGACGATTACACTGGGTTTACAGTGAAAAAATATAAATAGATTAGGGAATATATACTGGGTATACATAGAAAAAAACAAATGGAGTAGGGAAGATGACACTGAAGTATAAATAGAGTAGGGCATGATAATTATATTGGTTTAGCAGTGAAAGCACAATTAGAATAGGCTAACATAATGAAACATTGTGAGAAATACATAAAATGATAGATGAGTTGGGAATATATTATTAAAGGTTTTTAGATAAAAGAAATGTATACTGATTAGGCGGATTTATAATTGAATACTATATTTCCACTAAGAACTGAATAAGGATTTTATTACTTAGATTTGTATGCCGCCCCTCTCCGAAGACCATTAAACCAATGGTGGATTACGCATGCGTCAAATAGATTACGCTTGCATCACAGACAGCTCTAGACACACCTACGGGGAGCTCCGATATGAGAAATTGGAAAAAGTGGAAAAACTCTCCTAAAACATCATAAATTTATCTTGACGATAAGCAGAGTTGCATAGCAATTATAGAAGTTCAAAGAAAATTTAAGATTTGCAGCTCCAGGGGAAGACAGATCTATCGTTATCACAGAGTGAGTACATAAATCTTAACAAAGAGAAAATGGTTGAAGGGGCAGATACTAGCTTCAGAAATATTGAAACGAAACTAGATAAATTACTTCAGATTGTGGGTTCTTTTGAACAAAGATTCCAACGAATCAAGGGGGTACTTGAAAATCTTTCCCAAGATGTTAAAATAGTTAAAAAGGGAGCAGAAGAGTCAGCTGAAAAAATTCAGAAATTAGAACAAGTTAAAAGCCAAGCCGAGGATTGAAAGCAATATAATTGTAGGCTTATTAATCTCGAGGATCGTCAAAGAAGAAGAAATTTACGTCTGTGTGGTTTTAGACAAGATTTTGCTCCAGGCTTGAAATTAGCTGAAGCACTTTTTGGTTGGATGAAAGCGAATGGCGTTCAAATTCTTTATGATGACATAGAACACGTTCATTGGGGAGTTCCACGTAGAAACCGGGAGATGCAAAGACACATTGTTATGGCTTTGACCAGTGAGAAGAAAGCTGAAATGATCTACAAATATTTGAAAAGTTGTGCCAGCCTTAATCAAGATGGAAACGAGATAAGAGTCCTTAGAGATCTCTCCAGGGAAACTTTGAAAGTGAGAGCTGCTTTATGCCCAATCTCAAGCCATTTATATCAAAGTCGAATAAAGTTTACCTGGACTTTCCCCACTGTTATTTTGGCGTTCCAAGAAAATAAGATGTTCAAAGCACGATCATTGGAGGAGGGGAAGGCCCTATTGAACCAACTTGGAATTGAGTTTGGAGAAAGCAGAGCAGATGGAGAGCCAAAAGGAGCAAGAGGAGGAGAAAGCGGAGTAGTTGGAGAAGATTACTCCAGCAGTTGTGGTACCCCAGATGAGGAGGAAAAGCAAAGAGAGGAGCAGTTGAAGGAGTTGCAGGTGGAGACCATTAGAAAGGAGCAGAAGAGAAAACCAAGAGCCCAGCACGAGAGGAAAGCAAAGAAATGAAGAGTTGAAACTGACCCCGCTGACCCCTTTTGGAGATGTTTCTGGAAAGTATTGTTAATTTTTATTCTCTTTGGAGGGGAGATGGGAAAAAAGTAAAAGAAGGCATCATCCAATGGTTAATTAAAGGAGGGTGGGAGGGGGTTTCTTTTTCCAAATATATTAAAAAGTGGTTGCAAGTGGAGCTCAGCAATGTAGGAACGTAATCAGTAGAAGTGCCTCATGGTTGGACAAGGGTTTTTCTTGTCCTCCCCTTCTTGGTGTGGGTGGAGCACAGGGGAGGCACTTTGCAGGGGTGATTGGGGTGAGGAAGGAGAAAATAAGTAAACAAGAGCAAAACAAGAAGGGAAAAGGTTTATTTTTGTATATTATGGGTGAGTGTATTATAATGGTTTTAAATGTGAATGGTTTGGGATCGAATTTGAAATGTTATAGGTTATTGAGGATGGTTAAGCAAAATAAGGTGGATATTATAATTTTGACAGAAACACATAAAAGACGGGGAGGAAGGGATAAATTGGTTAATGATAGAAATTGGAAATGGGTATATGAATCTCGAGGAACACAAAATAGTAGAGGTACGGTGATACTTATTCATCAGAAGGTTATATTTGGGGAGGTTGGAGTTCAGAAAGATAGAGAAGGGAGGTGGTTGTTTGTTAAAGGGAAAATAAATCAAAAGAAATTGACATTGGCGGCAATTTATGCCCTAAATGCGAAAACTAAACAATTTATAATAAATACAAAGAGGAAGTTGGGTAACTTTATGGATGGCACAATGTTTTTGGCAGGAGATTTCAATATGCAATTAACAAATGGGATCGGAAATAGCAAGACGTTACATTTAAATAGACTTAATATGGTGGATCTCCATGCAGGTATACCAAATAGAGGTACAGTGGTTCCTCGTGATACAAACAATCCGAGATACGAACCTGGGGTTCGGAAATTTTTTGCCTCTTCTGAACTTTTTCTGTCTTATGAACCCGCTGCCACCGCCAAGAAGCCCCGCCGCCCGGCTGTTGCTTTTTGAAACTGCCGGGGGGCTTTGCGGCGTCCTCCCGAACCTGAACGCCAAACCCAAACTTTTGCCGAACTTCCGGGTTCGGTGTTTGGAAGGCCACCGAGAAGCCCCGCCGCCCGGCTGTCACCTTTTGGAACAGCCGGGGGGCTTCTCGGCGGCCTCCAGAATGCCGAACCCGGAAGTTTGGGTTTGGCGTTGGGGTTCAGGAGGACACTGAGAAGCCCCGGCACCCGGCTGTTAGCTTTTCAAAAGAGCTGCGGAGCTGTCGGGCCGGTCAGGAGGCTGGAAAGGAGGTGGGGAATCCCAATAGGGAATTCCATGGGCGGAGCTTTGACGTCACAAAGACGTCCTTCCTGGCCGGCCGAAACGTGGACTCCAGGTAGGATGTCTTTGTGACATCAAAAGTTCTGCCCATGGAATTCCCTATTGGGATTCCCCACCTCCTTTCCAGCCTCCTGACTGGCCCGACAGCTGCACAGCTCTTTTTAAAAGCTAACAGCTGGGCGGCGGGGCTTCTCAGCATCCTCCTGAACCCCAACGCCAAACCCGAACTTTTGCCAAACTTCCAGGTTTGGCATTGTGAGAACGCTGAGAAGCGCCCGGCTGTTTCAAAAGGTGACAGCCGGTCAGCGACATTTTTTTGCATTTTTTTCCTTTCACGCATTAATTCATTTTACATTGTTTCCTATGGGAAACAATGTTTCATCTTATGAACTTTTCGCCTTATGAACCTCCCCCGGGAACCAGTTAGGTTCGTAAGACGATGTATTACTGTACTTATTATTCAGCAAGATATCATACATTCAGTTGTATTGACTTGTATATTAATGAGTATACAAAAAATTAGAATATATATAGTGTTGTGGTTGGCTCTGGCCCAGCTCCTGCCCCAAGGAATGTGGAGGTGGATGCAGGGGAAACATCAACATGTCATAGGCCTGTTTTATTGCCGACAGTCGGGTAGTGCAGTTTACTCGGACGAAGGTGGGGGAGACTTGGAAGAGGGGGGCTTGGCACATAGCCCATGAAGCCAATCTCCATTATCTTCGGTCGATTGGGATGAGGAAGTGTTAGACCCACGCATGTATAGAATTATGCATCAAAGAGACCAATTGAAGAAATATTACAGGAGATAAGAGAGGCCACCTGTGTTTGGGTGGGGCTCCAGTAATTAGAGCTGCTGATATAAATAGCAGCGTGTTGGCTTGGCCGTTGTGGAAGATTATGTGATCGTTGTTTCTTCAGGACCATGCCTTGCTGTTTCCAGGCTTTGTTGATTTTTCATGAATTTGAAACCAAAGCAGAGCAAAGTGTGGTGGTCTCACTTCGTGGAAGAAGGAGGGCTGTGACGTTCCTTCACAGCTGCTAGCTAAGAACTTAAGGACTGATTAAGGGGATTGTACACACTACCAGGTTGTTTTGGGACGAGTGCTCTTTGCAATACAAAAAGGGTGCTTTGTTTCTTTTGAATCTTTGTGATAAAGAACATTGTTTTTGAACTTTCAAGTGTGTGTGTGTGTCTGAAATTTGTACCCTTAAATTTTTGGGAGACTCATACCACAGAACATATAGAATATATTAAAAAATTAGATATAAAAAGTATTTGGTTGTCAGATCATGCCCCACTATTGGCAGAGTTGGAAATAGGTCAGGAATGTAATCAAAGAATTTGGAAATATAATGCAGCCCTAACGTCTAACGAACAAGACAAAGATAAACTGCAGATAGAGTTATGTGAATGTTTTAGAATTAATTAGATTTATTCGATTTGTGTGCCGCCCCTCTCCAGAGACTCGGAGCGGCACTACAAATCAAACAATGATGTAGGCGATATTCAATGATCAATCATTTGGGATGCATGTAAGGCTTATATGAGGGGACAATGTATATATATGAAAGTAGATATCAGAAAAAAGTGGGGTAGAGAAAGGGAGAGTAAGATAAGGGAAATTAATTTGATACAAGAGCAATAGTATCCTATTGAAATTGAAAAGGAAACAATAGAAGGTGTATGATGAGATCCAATGGAATAAGATGAGAATGACAATGCAACAAAAATATTGAGCTGGGGGACAAAATCAATGCAACAAATGGGAAGATATTTGAAGAAGAAGAAAGAAAAATCATGTATATTAGCATTGCGAGATCCTAGTGGAGAGGTTAGAAATGGTAAAGAGCAGCTAGAGAAAATAATGGGAAAATATTATGAGGATTTGTAAAAAGAGGAGCAGGTAAATATAGGAGACCTTAATGTTGGGAAAATAGTAAGTGAAGAAGATAAACAAATATTGAATGCAGAAATTAGACAAGATGAAATTGCTAGAGTAATTAAAGGGTTAAAACAAATCAAAGCACCGTGCCCGGATGAGTTTACAGGAGAATTTTTATAAAACTTATTTTTATTTATTATTTATTTATTACTTAGATTTGTATGCCGCCCCTCTCCGAAGACTCGGGGCGGCTCACAACATGTAAAAACAAATCATAAGCAATCAGACAAATTTAAAATATTTAAATATTTAAAAACCCCATATGCTAGCAGACACACACACAGACATACCATGCATAAATTAAACGTGCCCAGGGGGAGATGTTCAGTTCCCCCATGCCTGACGGCAAAGGTGGGTTTTAAGGAGTTTACGGAAGGCAGGAAGAGCATGGGCAGTTCTAATCTCCGGGGGGAGTTGGTTCCAGAGGGCCGGTGCCGCCACAGAGAAGGCTCTTCCCCTGGGGCCCGCCAACCGACATTGTTTAGTTGACGGGACCCGGAGAAGGCCCACTCTGTGGGACCTAATCGGTCGCTGGGATTCGTGCGGCAGGAGGCGGTCTCGGAGATATTCTGGTCCGATGCCATGAAGGACTTTAAAGGTCATAACCAATACTTTGAATTGTGACCGGAAATTGATCGGCAGCCAATGCAGACTGCGGAGTGATGGTGAAACATGGGCATACCTAGGTAGGCCCATGACTGCTCTCGCAGCTGCATTTTGCACGATCTGAAGTTTCCGAACACTTTTCAAAGGTAGCCCCATGTAGAGAGCATTACAGTAGTTGAACCTCGAGGTGATGAGGGCATGAGTGACTGTGAGCAATGAGTCCCGGTCCAGATAGGGCCGCAACTGGTGCACCAGGCGAACCTGGGCAAACGCCCCCCTTGCCACAGCTGAAAGGTGTTGTTCTAATGTGAGCTGTGGATCGAGGAGGACGCCCAAGTTGCGGACCCTCTCTGAGGGGGTCAATAATTCCCCCCCCCAGGGTAATGGACGGACAGATGGAATTGTCCTTGGGAGGCAAAACCCACAGCCACTCCGTCTTATCCGGGTTGAGCTTGAGTCTGTTGACACCCATCCAGGCCCCAACAGCCTCCAGGCACCGGCACATCACTTCCACCGCTTCATTGACTGGGCATGGGGTGGAGATGTAAAGCTGGGTATCATCCGCATATTGATGATACCTCACCCCATGTCCTTGGATGATCTCGCCCAGCGGTTTCATGTAGATGTTAAATAGCAGGGGGGAGAGGACCGACCCCTGAGGCACCCCACAAGGGAGAGACCTAGGAGTCGACCTCTGTCCCCCCACTAACACCGACTGCGACCGGCCAGAGAGGTAGGAGGAGAACCACTGAAGAACAGTGCCTCCCACCCCCAGCCCCTCCAGCCGGTGCAGAAGGATACCATGGTCGATGGTATCGAAAGCCGCTGAGAGGTCAAGGAGCACCAGGACAGAGGATAAACCCCTGTCCCGGGCCCGCCAGAGATCATCCATCAACGCGACCAAAGCGGTTTCCGTGCTGTAACCGGGCCTGAAACCCGACTGCTGGGGACCTAGATAATCGGCTTCTTCCAAGGACCGTTGGAGCTGGAGTGCTACCACCTTCTCAACAACCTTCCCCATAAAGGGAAGGTTGGAGACTGGACGATAGTTATTAAGCACAGCTGGGTCCAGGGAGGGCTTCTTGAGGAGGGGGCGCACAAGCGCTTCTTTATAGAGTGATGGAAAAACTCCCCTCCCCAAGGAAGCGTTGGTAATCTCCTGGGCCCAGCTCCGTGTCACCTCCCTGCTGGCCGAAACCAACCAGGAGGGACACGGGTCCAGTAAATAGGTGGCGGAACTCACAGCTCCAATGGCCTTGTCCACTTCATCAGGTGTCACCAGATCAAACTCTTCCCAGACAGGTGGACAAGTACGTGCCCCAGTCACCTCGACTGACTCGTTGTCAGTCGACTCTGTTTTACAATTGGAGTCGAGGTCGGCCCGAATCTGAGCGACTTTATCAGCGAAAAATGTGTTAAAATCCTCGGCACTACTCTGCAAGGGCTCCCCAATTCCCCCCTGATTAAGAAGGGAGCGGGTCACCCTAAACAGAGCGGCCGGGCGGGATTCCGCTGATGCAATCAAGGCGGCATGGTACGCGCATCTTGCCGCCTTGAGCGCCACTTTGTAAGTCTTAATAAAAGCTCTTACAAGTGTTTGGTCGGATTCAGACCTACTCTTCCTCCATCGCTTCTCTAGACGTCTCTTTTGGCGCTTCAACTCCCGGAGCTCCTCGTTGAACCATGGCGCTCTACGGGGTCTAACGCCTCGGAGAGGTCGCAAAGGCGCAATCCGGTCGAGAGCCTCCGCAGCAGCCGTGTTCCAGGCCTCCGCAAGAGACTCCGCCGAACTGTGGACGAGTGCCTCTGGGATAACCCCAAGCGCCGTCTGAAAGCCCTCTGGGTCCATCAGGCGTCTGGGGCGGAACATCTTCATTGGTTCCGCCTCCCTGCGGGGGAGGATTGGAGCCAGGAAGTCAAGCCGTAGTAGAAAATGGTCTGACCATGACAAAGGCAGTGCTTCTAAGCCCCTTAGTCTCAGACCATTACTCAGTTGCTCGGAAAGGAATACCATGTCAGGTGCGTGCCCTCCCTCGTGAGTCGGACCCTGTACTACTTGAGTCATATGAATGAACTGCTGCCACATTTGAGGAAACTGTTGAATAATATATTGTTAACTCACAATATCCCGCAGACATGGAAGATTTCAGAGATTGTTACCATCTAGAAGATTGATAGAGATTTAAGAGAGCCTGGGTCCTACTGTCCTATTAATTTGGCAAATCAAGATAATAAAATATTTATGAACATATTGGCAAATAGACTCGAAAATATCTTACCAAAAATAATTGAAGAGGATCAATATGGGTTTGTGAAGGGTAGGAAGATAAGCGAACCAATTAGAAATGTAATAAATGTAATGCATGATGCTACTGTTATTAAAAGGAAATTGGGAATTTTGAAATTAGATGTCTATAAAGCTTTTGATAAAGTTAACCATAGCTATTTATATAAATTATGTAAGGAATTCAATATGGGAGACAAATTCTCCGTACTGAGTGAGCAGGTCCAGCAGTCACGTGGGTTGCTCGCTGTCCAATCCGTCGAGGACTGAGCCTAGTCTTTAAAAAGCCTGCTGTATCCGCTCCTTCCCCAGAATTCGCTCTGTCCTGCGATCCAGCAGGACATGTGATGGCTCGTTCATCTCGCAAAACACCTTCCCTTCTTTCTATTCAGATAAGTAAAATTTAATTC